>NW_025110682.1:266816-294993 GCF_011392965.1 Frieseomelitta varia
CACTACGTTATTGTCTCTACATTCTGAGAAATCGAGGGTGTTTATGTAATCGAGCGGCTGATAGATATTGCGAAGCAAGGGAAATTCATTATTAACGTAAATCAACCCAATTACAAACTCTATTCACGTCTGAGTCACTCGATTACACAAACACCCTCGTAGCCAACGCTCCAATTTAAACGCTTTTACATTAAATTTCCATTTTGTTTCGCAGGCGATCCACCGTGCCATTCGTCCACTCGTCTTCTGAACTCCGTCGAAGGGATGCGGAGGAACGCCGAATGGTAAGTGGAGATCTCTTGTTGAATCCGAATCTTAATCCGTGTGATCTTTAATATACACGATAGCTTACATGTATTTGTATATTTAAATCCATAAATATTTATTTATACGTATGATTTACTGAATTATTTTACGATTTATGATTTTTCAAATTCTTCAGTCGATGAATCATTGACTGTGATTATGTATATTGTAGGTATTTGTACGTTCACTGTTCGATAATAGTAAAAATACTTTCTCATTGATAAGTAGTTTGAAATTTGTGAAAAGAACCGTTCGATATTGGTTCTATTGTGCCACGTGTGTGTCTATCGTAAATAGTTTGGTTCTAAATTTTAATTTACAAATACCCATGTTTTATATACTCTTCTCTATTTCTATTTAAATATATTCGCGTCCCTTTCCGAGACTGCTAGAAGCATAGAAATAATGACTTCGATTAAAGACACGCACGGTACGAGTGATTTCGAATATATCGGTTCATGAATCTCGAATTTCTTAACCTCTTGCGCTAGTAACTGATTCACGGACCATAACGAGTGACCAAACCGTATACAACAATTCGCCTTCTTTTTTAAATTCATCGGTAAGTGGTTAAAAGCCGGCGACGAAAGGAAGAGATTTTATTACTATGTTTAATATTCATCAAATGAAAAACAGCAACGCAATGATTTCGCATTATGGGATGATGATATAGAGCAAAAAAATTAACACGGGGTGAAATTTTGTCGATAGTGGTAATTATGGATTTCTTTCCGAGAAAGAAATTAAAAAGTTTAAAATGGGAATAAAATATTTCGTATTAGCTCTATTTGTGTTAAATAAAATCTAGCTTTTCTACATCTCAAGCTCTCCAAATTTTCACTTTTATCTCGATTTCAAAAAATTCACGATCAAATTATCGGAGGCTACTCGAACACGAACGTATCCATACACAGGCATCGAGGGTAATTAAACGAGATACGCCTTTCTGATCGGAAACAAAAGTCGCTCACTTGTCTGAAGAACTGACCCGACACCTGAATATTCCGACAACGTTTATTATCGACCAACGAATCTCTCGCGTCGGATCTTTACGTCGCGTCGTAGCGTACCTCCTTAAATTCTGCAGATGCGTGTAGCGACTGGAACTGGTGAACTCTTTAATCGTGGAACACGTGCAGGTGTAAACCGCAAGGGCCTCGAGGTTCATATCGTGGTTTACTGAAGGCAGTTTCGAGGAATCGAGAGGACGGAAAGCATTGTTCACCGTGGGTGAACATGCAACCGTGTGGCTCGGCGTTACGCGCGACGATGACCGATCTGATCGCGACCCTGTCCAAGGGAGCGTGATATCTTGAATCTAGCGTAGCAGATCCGGGGTTATTATCGGGCTGAAAGTCGGACGCGCGCGGATAAAATCACGCGGCTTCGTGTCCAGATAACGCATCATCGGTTACCCATTGCTACGTACCCTGTAACTATGCTCGATTCACGAGAAATACAAACGACACCCCAAGGAAACGAGGATCGCCAGGAAGATGTACTGACGGGGCTCGCTACTTATCGAGCGTATATAAGTTAGTAATTGGGCGTTCCAATCTCAGTTCATTTCTGAAAGTCTTCAACACATACGTACATTGGATATATACGAGGTTTGTTTAATAGCGCTTCGTTGGATAGAGGCGAACTTTTTAGAAAGAGGATCTATAATAAATTATACGGGAATTTAAACATTTGTGAATATATTATTTGTATTATACTGGAACATTTTGTAATTTACTGACATAATTCTAAAAAATTACAAGATGTTTTATTATAAAAAATTACAACATGCAAGTTGTCCATGAATCTGACATGCAGTAAGAAAAAGACAGTCATCAGCTATGAATCGTGATGACTTTGACGATCGCTCGAGTGATTAACAAATCTAGAATTCCAAAATTACTCGATTAAATCAGATCGCATGAAACTAAACAATGCATCACAGAACGCATGTGAAACGGAGGTACATAAATCCATCGAAGCCAATTGAATTCACGTTCCTTCCGCTCCTCTCGCTACCAACTCTTCCACACCCTGCTTTCACAGGGGAGTTTCGTGTCGAACGTAATTTTCCACGCTAATTTCCATACCTACTTTGTTAATTCCCGTGCGAGGAATTACAGCCAGAGCGGATTTAACAACCCAGCGTTCGTTAAGCGGGACGATTTCGTTCTCCATACAATTGCTTTTTCATTGACCGTCCATGGTGATCAGGGGATGTATGTATGAAGAGATCGAACCGAGAGATGTGCCACGGCATATTTGCATAAAGATACGTATCTTAACGCGAGCTACGCCTGTAACACGTGTAGCCAGCCGGTCGCGCGCACGACCATTATCTCTCTAATTCGCATGATTCGCGAATTCAAATGATCGCGGCGAGCGGAAACGCGCGCCGTCGAAACGAGAGCGCAACGAGCGCGTCTCGATTGCGGAAGGACGACCGAGAACCGTGCAATTTGCACCTAATAAAGCGTTGTTCGCGTGAGTACGGGAGAGAGAGTGAAAGAGAGAGAGGAGAAACAGTTGATTGCTTCCCTTTTCGGGTGCACGGAGACTTTCCACGGCCCCTCTCTTACAGCCAGCGTGAAATTAATTCGTAAAAGGAGCAGCATCCGCTGATGGAATTCGCGTCGGCTCGCAGCCACGCTCCGAGGCCTTTGTGCATGTTCGTTTGGCTGCATGGAAATTATGGCTGGAATTTGACCGATGAAATCCGTGCTCCGTGTGCTCTTTCAATCGGTGGATGAAAAGATAACTCGTCGTTGGAAATATTTTTTTCTCGACTAGACGTCTTCACATTATTCTTGGTCAGTATTGAAATTTTCTGACGACTTCCTATATACGAACACCAGATGTGATAGGGTACTGATGACGATTGACGATTGACAGGTTGACGACGCGAAGAATGAAAGTCATGCAAATCAATATGTCGATCGACGAAATTTCTGTCATCCACCTGTAACATTGGGAGATTCCTCGAAACTAAACGACGTATTTTTAATTGTTTCACAGCGTTGATCTTCCTCCTTCATTATCAAGTTAGGCTGCACATTGCTTCGAAGCAATTTTATTAAAGAACGATTATCATTTAAAGACTGACGCAACGAAATTACGAAAGAGAACAGAAAGACGCAACATTTATTTGAAAGTCGAATCACGTGTAGGAGAAGCAGGGCTCGAGTATAGTTGGAAAGTGTTCGAGTCCGACGACCAAAGAGTTCGAACCCACTTGTGAGGCACTCGATCCCATCTCTAGTTGTAATATACCGTACCGGCCGCAACGTTGGGCTACACGTCGCTTCGGAGCACGGAGTAATGCAATAATAGGCGTATACTAATGATACACGGGGGTCTGGCGGCAGCGCGGGGCAGCCGGCCCACGAGGATTCAGTCACGTAGTTGCATTAAACTTAATATAAATAATAGCGGTTTGTGGAGCGATTCGAGAGGAGAGAGAGCCAGCTCGGCGTTTGTACCCACCTATCTCCATCTTCTCGTCCGCCACTCGGCGCGGGACCATAATACACAGGCCTCCACGTCCCTGGACTCGCCTCCACTTAATAAGCGGGATCGTCTTGAATCACCACGGCAGCCGGGGCCTCGCCTCACCTCGCCGTCGCTACGATCGGTCGTTACCGTTCCATCGCGCCACGTACGCGCGTCCACGCGGCGTGTATTATTGGTTTTCGATAGGAATAGAAGATTCGACTCTCTTTTTCAGAGAGAGACGGAGTAGCTCTTTTTTTTCTCTTGTCTGAATTTTTTTATTGTTACACAGAGGTTTCTTTCAGAGATCAAGTTGAAAAATAGGGGAGATTCTTGATTCGTTAACAGCGAGTCTCTAATAAATACGCAATTTTCGATAGTTTGCATATTTTCGTACGTCACTTGCAAGACAAGTAACCGTTGTCTGATTGTTTTTCCTGGTGTTTATCTCAGAGGACAGTTTACAAAATAGATAGACTGAACTCATTCTTTCATATAGAATCATCCCCTTTCCAGTTGTATCGTCAAATTGGAAACATCCTGTACACAAGGTTGGCTCGAGTTAACCGAGGTCAGCCCTCTGAGCGCACCAAAATTTCGGAGCTTCGTAGCCAAGTTTGATACCTTTATCGACATGTATCTTTCGACAGTTACATTCTTTGGACCACCAACGAGTAAACTGATTATTCCGAGCTGTCTGTGCTTGGACACGTGACACTCGAGCGCGGGCTAAACAGCGTTAAAGTTCGAAAGCGAAGGCTCGAAAGGTGGTTAACGATCGATTGATCGAGGATCGATCCGGTCAGAGGCAGAGTCCCGTGGCCGAGCGGAACCCGCGGACGTCGCCCAGCGGGAACAAACATAATTCCTCTCTCATTGTAGTTGCTACACGTCCTGACTTAATAACAAGCCCTCTCGCTCGCATCGGCCGGCTACTACCACCGAGACTGCTATACCTCTCCGGAGCCACTCCTCTTCCGAGGCAGTCGGCGACTTTTATCGTTTTCCTGACGATGGCTCTCCTGGAGAAAGAAGAAGAAGAAGAAGAAGAAGAAAAAACTACAGGCCAGTAAAATGATTTGTATACTCGCGACGACGCGGCGCTCTAAAGTATACACCGCCGGACGGATTTGTACAACAGTCGTCGGGTTTCCGAAATATCCTCGGGAAGGGCTGGTTAACAAAAGGTCCGTATGCTCTCTGTGGATCTATCCCCGAACTTGGGAAAGCCACGCTCGTAGAAAAAGGTACCGGTATACATACACACGCGCAGACACGCACATGCGTGTACACACAGCACGATGAAACTCGCTCGAAGCCACGACCAGTTCCGTCATAATTGGCCGGGGCCAATGGCGTACAACGTAACACGATAATTATGACGAGACAACGACGTGAAGCAAACGCGCCTAATCGGCCTCCCCTTTTCTCCCAGAAATTTGTTTGGGGAAACCATTTTTCACGGACGGACAGTAATAACAGCGCCGATCCCGATTGCGACCCGTGATTATATCGGGCCAAAGCGGCCCCCTCCCTCCCCCCTCTGTCTTCCCCTCCACCACTCGTTTATCCCTCTGTCTGCCTCCGCTCGAAATGCCGTGTAGATTATTTTATTCCGAGGAATCCCAGGCGATCTACGGATCGCTCTCTCGACCTCCCGATGATTAACCTCGGAGGCTGGCTCTCTTCGCGTGGTGGATTCTCCATTTTTATTCGTCGTGCGAGATTCGTTAAAGAAACGGAACCGATGCTGAAGTTTTGGCAGCAAGAACAGAAGAAACTGCAGAAATTTTTATTCCGTTAATAACTGTAATATAATTGAGACGATAATATATAGTTGCAATTATATACTACTGTAGTGTTTAATTTAACTAAAACGCCTGTAAATTCTCTACTTTGGAAATTAATTTTTGCACGACACTCAGCCACAGTTTCCCTCGTGTTTCCTGCACGTAAAAAGACCCAATTGAAATTGTGTACATTAAAGCTCGTCAATTCGTTCGTAAATTTTGCACGTAAATTGCGCCGATGTTCGTCTAGGTCGATGAGACACAAACACGACTTGACTTTTGTCAATTAATCGGCAATAGAATCGTGCGAGGGAAGCACGTTCGCATATATTCGTTTCAGGAACACCCGACAATCAAGCACGTCAGGAAAAATATTCGAACGCGACCGCACGATTTATCGCCGCGCAAACTCGCCTCTAATTAACTAAGATCGTCGTTATTATTTACATCCGGCGAATCGCCGGGCATCAATTCCAGCATTAAGCGTTAGCTGCTGGTGGCGCGGGGCCTCTTGGCGCGTATATCTCTTCACCGTCATTTATTCCTTTATTCCCGGCCGCCTCTATCGGTAATTAAGTTACGTACATTATTTTCTACGTGGCTATTCGTTTCTGTCCCGCCACTCGCCACTCTGCCCTGTGCCGCATGGTATCGTGGCAGCCGGGGGCGGCCGATAAGGGGCACGTCGGCGGATGCGGCCGAACTTAATGAATCGGAAGGAATAACGGCAATCAGCGAAATATAAATGAGAGACGGTGTGGAAACGATTCTTGGCTTGCGCGTCACGCACGCACCGTGACTCACGCCGATCCAATGCCAACGGGACGAATCGAGGCTTAATTATGGGAATATAGGCGCGTTAGACGTTACTACGTACACTTCTCTGCCGGGCAAGAAGCTGAGTCTCTGACGGGAGGAATGGAATTTGAATTTAAAGGATGTACGTAACTGGTGATACGATCGATTAGCAGGTGATTCTGCGTGAAAGAACGACTCGAAGAGAAAGAATAACGTTTTCTCGTCAAAGCCGTTCGTCTTCGAGAAAAATCAAATACACTTTTAGATCATTTCGTGCCGTACAAGCGTGAACAATCGACGCAAGAATGTTCCACGTGCAAAAAGTGTGGAATTGAAAATTTTTCAAGGATGCATCTTGCAAGGAAATCTTATTCTACTATTTTTTATACTTATCTTCGCAAGTAGAATAGTTTCTCTTCTTTCCTGCCATGTCGAGAATTAGCTAAATTCAAGAATACTTGATAAATTTTCAAATTCAATTTTCTCGAGAACGAATGCTTCTAAGAAAACATTATTTTTCCTTTACGTTTTTGAATCACTCTCTACTCGATTGTACCCAGTTACGAGACACGGTGTACATTTCATTTTGATTATTAGTGAAGAAGAATATCAAAGAGACAACGAGGACATAGATTAATATTAAGGAATGTTTTAACGATCAGACTACGATTTATAAATATAATTGTAGAGATAGAAGTTGAATTTGTTTCGTTAATTAAATGTCATAACGATACTTTACTTTGGTGTACAAAGTACAAACTACCGTGTTGTACACATTGAAATTTCTGACAAATGCTCGAATGCATCCGCAGATAACTGAATTTCCTGCCTTGTACAATAGTAAACGCAAGATTACTGCGTTTATAAAGATGACTATGATCTAATAAAAATATCTATGACGATATACATGATTTCACATAATTTCTACATTTTATACATTTTCTCTCCATTGTACAATATTTGTGTATTTTCTTCAATTTCCTACGAAATGGTAACAATTCGCAGTTAACAGTCAGCGCTTCAAGTGACACGTTCTACCAAGCAACCGAACGTAACGATCACGCAATCGTTACTAATATCCTCGCAACAACAAGAGGATCGCGTTCTGTGTTCGCAAACGTGTTCGTAACTCGAGAGAAAAAAAGGTCGAAGGGACGCGAGAACCCGAAGGACAATGCCTGGTCCGCAATAACTCGGCATAGCAGCGAGATGTGTTTTTAATTCCGCATAAGTCCGCTACGGTCTAGCGTGACGGAGACTGCAGGTGGTGTGGGTGAGTTTTCTCCGGGGAGAAGACGTTATTAGCGGGGGCATTAATCAGAGCACGCCTAGCCAGGTCCGGATGGCGGAGAGCTCGTAGCAGCGGAGCCGAGGGTTGCGCTGGAGGAAAGAAAAGGAGAAAAGAAATCCTCGAAGAGGCCGCGGGGAGGTGAAGAAGGTGAAGGAGAGACGAGGAGAGACGACGGAGGCAAGTTGAGATATGAAACGAAGGAAAACTTAGCGAAGGCATCCCCCTCCAACCTTGTCGTTCCTCCGAGTGTCGGAGACTCCGCTCGTTTCTCTCCTTCTTCCCCTCGTTTCCTATCCAACCCTCTCGTTTTCGTTCGTTTCGCCTTCGCGTGGCGGAAGGGCAGCGCCTCGACGCGGCTCACAGATGAACCGTTTTAATGAAAAGATGGCGTCGTCAGCGGGGGCGGAAGGAGCGGCAGGATGCCGATGCCCCCGCGTCAGCGGTGTAACGCCGGGAGAGAGGGTTGCTTTAGCCCCGCTCATCAGAAACCACTGCATGAGTCGAGGCTCAAATGAAATTGCCGCTATAAAAATGATGCCCCGTGTATATGCCCCGGGTATTAGATGGCGAGGAAAGCCTCCGGGCTGATACGCCGCCTCGTACGCGTCTCTTTTCAGATTCCAAAGTCCCCGAGTTCGTTCATCCTTTGATAAAAATTGATTTTCTGATTTTATATTATTTCGCGGCTTGGTTGTTTTTGTTACACGGTGAGAATGTAAGATCATTTTACGAATGGAAATCATAGGTGACACAGAATAAATCTTAGTCATCTTATATTTTTTTCCTTTGTTCTACTCTTATACAGATTAGTTACAAAGCAAGTGTCTACGCAAAATTTACGTATATTAAATAAAATTCATATACAATATGAATAATTATTAATTTCACCGATATAACAAGTTTTAAAAATAATCCAACTGAACATCGGGACTTGTTAACGAATGAATTAGTTAAATACTTCCTAACATAACGAATTGTTATTTAATTGACAATGGAATTTCAAAATATGGAACACGTGATGTATTTCCTGACAGGTGTGCAAACCACCGTGTCTCGTCCAGAATAAGTTACGGCCATTTACGTATTTATATAAAAAATTGAAACGTGCGTTTAATATGCAAAATCGTACAAAATATCGAGGGAGGAAGGGTGACGAGGAAGAAAGTCATTGACTCGACGGTTGATTCTCGTAGCTTATAGCTGGTAACTTGGACCACCCACGCAGCCACCCACTGGCGAGTAAACGGGTGAACGCCGGTCGCATACACTGCGGTGTCGAGACAGAGAGCGGAAAGGAAGGAAGAAAGAAAGGAAGGAAGGAAGAAAGGAAGGAAGGAAGAAAGGAAGGAAGGAAGGAAGGAAGGAAGGAAGGAAGGTAGCACGTTCATTTTTCTTTTACATTCGCAAGGCGCGGAAAGAAAAATCACCGGTTCTCATTACGCTCGACACGTAGGCAGCTTTATGAGTCTCTCCCCTCCCGGCTGGACGTTCAACCCTGCCCAGCCCGTATCTTTCCGCCGTTGCAACCCCGCAGCCGCCACGGCGGAAGCGCGGAAGCGGTGCAAGAAGAAGATATTATTTATTTCGTAAATTAACTCCGGCCGGTGGCGAACGTGACTGGAAAATCCTTCGTAGCTTCGCGCCCGTACTTTACCGCTTTTATTAATCGCCGCCATTCGCCTGGCTAAGAACCGGCCGATCCCTTTTTGTCTTGCTTGCCCATCTCCCTCCCTCCCTCCCTCCCTCCCTCCCTCCTGTAGGAAGGACCCACACCCACGCGTCCTGACGCGTAATTAGAAGGGCGGGCGAGACGTCCCGTGACGCGTGCCTGATTGCGGATTGCACACGGAAGGAGTTTTAGGGGAGTCGGGGGGTGAGGTGGATTCTTAATTGAAAAGGTATTTCAGGCATTTCCGGTGTTCCATCAGCTACACGGCGGGAAAGGAAAAGCATCAATGATCTTGAAAATTCTGAAAGAAATGATCTTGGAGAAAAGATAGTCTTATTATTCAGTTGTATTGATCTTACGATACCATCATGCTGGGTGAAAGATATTTTTTACATCGTCACGCGTCACAATTTGAAAAGACATTTAGATGGACTCACTTGAATGGAACGTCGTTAATGTACGTATACAGGATGCGTGATACCACCGAACAGGTGATGATTCTACGTGCAAAAATAAGTCGAAAAAAAGTCTCGTTTGTTTACGAGAAAATCGAGTTTGAATGTTGTGTGTGGTATGATCATTTCGCTGTCTTCTGTAAAGTTTATATTCTGTCTTTGGTCATAGGGCTACCAGCTGCTCTTATTGTTAGTCTGTTTGTATCAAGTTGTTTTGTAACAATGTTTCGCTACAGCAGTCGTGAATACGTTGACATGGTGAAAGCGTTAGGAGCTTGTTAAAGAAATAGTGTATGCTGAAACTAGTGAGAATGTTTCACAGCTAAAGGAAAGAATAGTAAATGCTTTCGATCAAGTAAAGCGACGAAATGATGCGGCGTCAGTCCATGATTCACTGATAAGAAGAGCGAGGTTATGTACAGGTCAGCAAGGCCGACACTTTCAACAGTGTAATGTAACTAATCGTTAACATATTACCTGCACATATTCAAACTCGATTTTCTCGAAAACGAACCTTCAAACCAAAAAATGTTATTCCTTTTCTTCGACTTATTTTCGCGAGGGGAATCATCATCATCCATCCTGTAACATCCTGTATAGCTGACGTACAATATTTTTCATTTATTTTCGTCGAATCTATTCACTGTTTGTCCTTCTTCTTCTTAATATCATAAATTTTTTTGTCCACAGGTTACATTGCTCGAGACCTGGAATACTCGAACTTTATTGCAGTTTAAGTGAGTAACACTTTTGTAGTCCATATTCTAATTTTTCTAGTAAAGAAACGAATGAACGTCACACTTGTAGAAACTTTTTTGATTATATTACATAGGTTATATAAAACATTTTGAAATTTCATGAACACATTAGTCGTGTTTGTGACGTGTATAAAAATTACAAGATATTTCACACAGAGATCACAAAAGTCATCCATTACATTAATAATTCGAATCTATAATTACACAAATAAATACTTGATCATATAAGATTCATGTTGCACAATAGTAATCATTCTAGCGTTAATAAAATTTCAAAACGTTTTATGAAACACACGTGGTCGATACACACGAAAATTCTTCGACAGTAGAAGATTTCGAGTTGCCTTCTAGCTAGTTGCTGTTACTTTCCTCAAAGTATCGATCACGATGGAATTTGTCTCAGCGGAAAGACACGAATTAATCGTCTTTCGTCGCCAATTCACTCGGCTGGCGTGACACACGCAACGCGATGACAGTTTTATTTCCGCGACTCGCGCAACCACGACGCGATATATACCAGATATCCCGCGGCGACACAATGCCACCGCGGATTCTTCAGCTGGCCGTCCCCCGCTCCCTTTTTTCTTTTTTTTTCTTCTTTCTTTTTTTAAAGAACCCGCCTCTTTCACGGAACACGTGGCATTCCTTGCAAAGTGCAGCGACCAGCCGAGGATCTGCGAGCTATCCGAGGCAAAATCCAGAGGCGAGTAGAGCAGAAAAGAACTGTCAGACTGTCGTCACCTCCGCGACGCTCTGTCGTTGATTAATGGCAGTAATATTCCTCCGTATACGGATGACCCATGGCATCGGTTGATACGGGCCTCGTTACATAGAAACGGCACGTGCTTGTGTTTCGTCTTTCGTCCGTGTGTGAACGTACATACACACGTTGGACGTAGCGTGCGACGTTTCTGCTTCTACAGCAGATCCGGAACCGACTTGCAAGCGAGCAAGCAAGAACTTCCTATCGTAGAATTAGCGCAGATCTTCCGCCTTCCTGGAAACTGTCGCGGCTCCGGTAATTTCACCAGCTTCCAGGCATCTGCTCGTTTACTAGTTTCTTTGGGGCGGCTGTCACGTTGACAGTTAACGTACGGTGCTTTGTATTCGAACTGTTTGCGTCGACGATTTTCCTCTGTGTTACGTGCAGCGACCTTTTTATTTTTTGGTAATTAATATTTGAACACCGCGCGCTATTCGGGAGATTGTCTCTGTCGACAGTCGGTGCTTTGTGTTTGAATTTGTCAGCAATCTTTCTTCGTGATATACACACACGACGACTATTATTAATATTTGGACACTACTTTGTTCGAAAGATTATTTCTCTGTACGTGTATTTGACTTTTGATGTATTTAATGCAATTGTTTTAATTTGAACAGACACGTATCTCATTCATTTTTTTTTTTTTTTTTTGCGCAAGGAACAACAGTCCATCGTAAATAATGGTGAAATTTAAAATCGCAGAAATAATTCTGATAATGAACAAGTTTCTTTAATTTTGTGTTAAATATATGCAAAATATACAAAATTGATGCAACTTGCTCGTTATCTAAATTATTTTCACTACTTTGAACTTCGTCACTCGAATTGATTTGAATTTGAAATTAATGACTTGTACACACTTTCCTTCCATTGTTCAATCGTTTATGTAATTTTCTTGCTTGTAAACATACAAGTAGATCAGTTCAACATGGTTGTATATAACATGTCTATATAATTTTAACATACGAATACCTACACAAGTACACGTACGTATATTCAAGTTTCATTCTGCACGATTCTTCACACAGTACACTCATTGTACGATCTCCAGTTAATATTCAAGTCAACAACGAATGCACCTCGGCGTGCAAAAATTTTTGCTCGCCGAATGAAACATAAAATTAATAACCATTCGAATTTCAAATCTCGTTTAACATACGCGCGTGTCACCGCTAATAGACGTCTCAACGGTCCCCTAACGAGGCTCGTCATTCATTCGCCGTAACAAGACGTCGCTCTCGAAAGAGATCAGAGCTCTTCTTCTGCTCATTTTTTCGTTCTCTCTCTCTCTTTTTTTTCATTTCGTCATCGGAACGGTCGAAGTAACACGCGTCGAATACAAATCACTCGAGGGGGGGTTCGTCTTGTCTCGCGCGTCGAGTCTCACAGCAAAACACCGGCCTGGCTCCCGCTCTCGCGAACTTCCAAATCGACTCGTAAATAAATTCCCCGACGGGGGTTTTTGTCGCGCGAGCAGCAACGCTAAAAAGCGTGCACCTCGGCAAAAACCTCGCCGAGCAAAACGTCGTCGCCGGGTTCCCATTTAAGCTGCACGTCAATGGAAGCTGACTCGTCGTCGTCGATCACGTTTCCATCGACTTTTCCATCGACTCGCGAAACGTCCGGAAAACACCCTTGTCCAATCAAGTGGGCATCGCGTGGATATGGGGTGAGCAGCGGTTGATGGAATTCAACGTTAGATCACCTCGGCTCTGATGATCAGTTTGCCGTAGTCGGAGAGAAGGGATGAAAATGACACGATTTCAGAGCTTGCGACTTGAAAGTAGCTATTGTATTTTTACACATTTATATTCTGTTTACAATTAGTACGAGGATACAGGAAGGATGTAGAATTTGGGTAAGATGAGGAAAGGTTGTGCGTTTCGTCTCGGAGTCGCTGCCTAGACTCATCATCAGTGGGGCTGATGGCAGCGACTCCTTACCCTAGACGCTTGTTGTTATAATTCTATTCGCTAGGCTGGTCCAACCGTTTAGCGGTGTTTCGCACTCTGTTTGCTTAGCATCGAAGATCGCTAGACTTCGACGATAGGCGCACAGCCACAGTCGGTCTTCAAGACTCGTACTGGAGGAACTCGGTAGGCCGCTACAAGAGAAAGGTGCCGGTAATTGTTTTCACGTCGTTATCCGTAATCGAGTCATCCCACCTCATTTTGAATCTTCTGGTTTTGAAAAGTCTAGGTAGACTAGTTGATTTGTGATCATCTTGCGCATCATAGACTGTCTAGGTTATCGTTAGCTATTACTATCTTATAGCATACACCGAGATATAGAAATTCCGATGGTATGACGTTGCCAGAAAGATATTTCCACTTACCTCCCTTTGCACTATCCCGCGTGTATCCCATGTGGTGAATTAATTACGTGGCAACCAATTGCGAGGCTGTTGGTGCGTGCGGCGATCGGTAATCGTTCGGCGAGGCTCGCAAGCATAAATTTCCGGTGTTGTCGTACAGCAGCGCGAAAAGCGTGAGGTTAGGTGAGGCGAGGATCTAAGGTGAAGGATCTCGTTCCCCGAGAGGGAAAAGATGATTCCAACATCGTGTTCAGGCAGGCGTGACAGCTCGTTAGCCATAATATTCGATTGGATCTCGATCGATTAGGTATCGGCATCGACATTGCGTATCCTCTTAGATGTATATATATATATATATATACACACTAACTCTCTCTCTCTCTCTCTCTCTCTCTCTCTCTCTCTTTTCACCCCATGTCTTCATCCCCCTCGCCGTCTCTTTTCCATCCATTCTTCCACCGAGCGAGCTTCTCCTCTTCTCGTGTGCCCCGATATAACTGCGGTATAGAACGTCTCTCGATTATTTCATACCTTTATCGCGAAATAATGATAATAAGCTGGAGCTCGGGAGCGAGGCAACGCGCTCGAAGAGTGGCAGAGAAAGAAGGGGCGGGTAAAGAAGGGGTTCTACCTAGAACGGTGGTAGAAGGTGGAAGAGGGACGGACAAATACCCGGGGAGAGATAGGTGATCGTCGGTGCAACAACAGATCGTAACGAACTCCGTTTAATTTCGGTAAAAAACCTTTATTACGCCTACAAACCTCCTATCGGTGACCGTGGACGGGCGAAATTGCATCTTCTTTTTCCTCGTTCGCCGGGACGATGAAATTCCTTTTCATAAAAACCAACGTAAAACGTGATAACGTTCAATTACCAGCCGAGTAAAAGTTCCTGTGGATATATGAACGTTTTTTGGCATTTTTTCCCCCCTCCTTCCTTCCTTTCTTTCTTTCTTTCTTTCTTTCTCGCACTCTTGCACGTACTTCGATCCAGGCTGGAACAGGTTTATGAAATTTTTTTTAACGACCGACGCTTTGTTCCTCGTCCAATGACCGGGAAGATTTCTCTCTTCCGCCCTTTCGCGTATACTCGCGCGATCCATGACGATTTGCATCGCGACTCGCATTTTGACAGGGGCGTTCGAATCTAATTGTAAGATGAGTGAATTTTTGTAATTGTGAAGAAATTAGTATGAAATTAACATTGACGCTCGCTTGAGTTATAAGGAGGGAAGAAGGGTAGCAATGCATGTCCAACAGTATATATTTAATTAGCATTAAAATTAGAATGAATTTTCAAATTTGACTTCACGCGGAACGTGTCCATTTTGTCTACTGAATAGAATATTTAATTTTCGCAAAGCATTTCAACAAAAGCGCAATAAAAGTATGTTTCACGTTACTGAAAATTTTGTTCTTGGCCTTGTGAATATTCGCGTTATTTCAATCACTTCGTATACCCGTAGGATTCGTCGCGCAACATTCTCCACAATCGTTCCAGGAACGAAAAAGCGTTCGTGAAGTTCGTCGAACTTGTTCGCGACGAAATGAAATTCAAAAGTCTTACGACTCGGTGCCAATTACGAAAACCAACAGTCACTTTCGTCGCTGGACACACTTTTTTGTTCCAAACAAAATCTGATTCTTCGACTAAGCACTGATTAACTTTCGTCATTAGATTATCGGACGAGAAAGTCGTTACAGGGATCGTTTCGTAACGCGGTCCCCCGCATAAGAAACAAATCGACAGTGTCAAACACGTGGCATTCGAGCGTGAAAAAGAAAAAAATCCCACCGCTGTGCGCGGATGTCTTTGTACCAAAACATAAAGAAAACCCATTAGTTGCTGCGCGTCTGTGAGACAGACACTTTCTCCGGCGAGGAACGATGTTTCACCGAGCAGCCTCGAATCCGTCCTCGAAGCTATCATAATCGCGACTGGCCGTCGTTGGTACGCGGGTGTTAACGCGACGGAGTGTGTCGTAACGAGGCTCGAATGGATTACACGTGCGCGTAATGACGTCGCGAGTTTCTCGACAGTGGCGGCCGGTAGCCAGACAGATGAGAGAATTCAAGCCTATCAGCTCGTGAGAGAAACGCCGCGGCGGTGGCTGCGACGTGGGGTTAATAGAGATCGCGTCAGTCTATCGATTTTCTACACGCACAATATCCTACGACAGCTAGGGAAGGATAGGATATTCTTTAACCCCGGCCGCGAACCCCGCGGAATATTCATCTCGTCTATTTATTTATTTTGGACGCTGGCAAACGCTCTCACGCCTTTCTCGTCTCCCGCGAAGATATTATACTCGCTGGACGAACGGAATGCGCGTTTCGACGACAATTACTCTACGACATTTCGAAGAAGTGACAAGAGAAATTTGCTCTTTTTGATTTTAGAATGTGCTGTTCTGTATAACGGTGGTTGTAATACTTTAACGAATTGGAACCTTTCCCTTTATAATTCGCGAAGAATACGCGTTATAATACACGATTCAGTGGCAATAGCCTTAAAGTTTAGAATTTTAGAATTTTAAAACATTGGAGCTTTGGAACTTTGGAACTTTAGGACTTTAGGACTTTAGGACTTGAAAACTTTAGAACTTTAGCACTTTAGAACTTTAGAATTTTAGAACTTTAGAACTTTAGGACTTTAGAACTATAGAACTATAGGACTTTAGGACTTTAGGGCTTGAGAACTTTAGAACTTTAGAACTTTAAGACTTTACGACTTGGAAACTTTGGAACTTTGGAACTTCGAAACTTTAGAACTTTAGGACTTTAGGGCTTGGAAACTTTGGAACTTTGGAACTTTGAAACTTTGGAACTTTAGAACTTTAGGACTTTAGAACTTTAGGACTTTAGAACTGTAGAACTTTAGGACTTTAGGACTTTAGGGCTTGAGAACTTTAGAACTTTAGAACTTTAGAACTGTAGAACTTTAGGACTTTAGGACTTTAGGGCTTGAGAACTTTAGAACTTTTGAACTTTAGGACTTTAGGACTTGGAAACTTTGGAACTTTGGAACTTCGGAACTTTAGAACTTTAG
Organism: Frieseomelitta varia; assembly: GCF_011392965.1. Classification (NCBI taxonomy): domain Eukaryota; kingdom Metazoa; phylum Arthropoda; class Insecta; order Hymenoptera; family Apidae; genus Frieseomelitta; species Frieseomelitta varia. Next base: position 283,499 of record NW_025110682.1, read on the forward strand.
GACTTTAGGACTTTAGGACTTGGAAACTTTGGAACTTTGGTACTTTGGAACTTTGGAACTTTGGAACTTTAGAACTTGAGAACTTTAGAACTTTAGGACTTGAAGACTTTAGAACTTTAGAACCTTAGAACTTTAGAACTTTAGGATTTTGGAACTTTGGAACTTTGGAGCTTTGGAATTTTAGAATTTTCTTAAAGAAAATGGTGAAAAGATTTGTTTTTTGATTAATTGATTTAATTACCCGTTCGAATTTTCCCGCGACTTTTGTGTCGTGTGAAATTACCGTAGTTTCAATTCGAAAGAATCCTATTTCACGTCGCAATCTCTCTCACTTTCCTCCAAACTCGAGCTCTCACATTTCTCTCTAAATTCATCCGAAAGTCTCGAGTCTGGGTTAAAAAGAGCCATGCTTTGCGCTCGAACGACTCCGAAGTTCCATCGGGAAACACAACTGGTTGGTCGGCGTTAAACGAGAGCTCTCGTAGCGGACACGTCGGCATGTCGGTTCTTTTTTTTTCTTTTTTTTTCTTTTTTTTTCACGTGGTTTTTCCTGGTCTGGCGAGAGTCGGCGCGGCAGCCTCCAGGGAGATGCTACTTCCGCGCGCAGGTAAAGCGTAATCCAGTACATAAAACAAGAAGGAGGCTCCTAGCATTGAACTTTGCCCGCGGGAGCGGCTTGTCAGCGAACACCACCGGCCAGCCTGCAGGTCGACAAGCGTGTGCGTGCACCTGCACAGAGGCGCGATCCATTCCCTCGCTGGAATCGTGCACCGTCGATGCGTACCGTCTGCAACGCGTTTGCTATACACCCGGATGCGAAGCGGTTCTCGCTAAATCACGGGCAACGCGTTTACGAAGGCGGTGAAACAAATCGTGTCCCCCTTCGAAGTATCTCTCTCTCTCTCTCTCTCTCTCTCTCTCTCTTTGCGCGTCTGAGATGTTTCCGAGCAGCTCACGCGATTCATGAAACTTTCTCGTGAGCTCTTTTTGCGGAAATTTGAACAGACTCGCTCCGATTGGGATATTTGATCGAGAAGGGTTTTTGCAGGTGATATTGCGCTGGAGGAAAGAGAGTTGAAATGATATTATGATTTCGTGGAGAACAGAGCTAACTTTCTAATATGACTGAAAGGATTGCAGGCATACTCCAGTTTAATATTCGAAAAATTGGTAATTGTCTCATTTAGTACCTGGGAATTTTGTTACGAGTAAGTTGTTTAAGTGATTCTAGAAACCTTAGATCACTCCTGTTGTCGTTCTAACCTGGAATCTCGCTCAACATAAGTTAATTTAAAAATTTTGAAGATCATTTACATGTATTTTTTCGTGTGCTATGTGGTGAAATAGAAAAAGGTATATTTCCTACGTCGAAAATGCCAATGATCTTGAAAAAAACATTGAAAAATGATATTTTTAAAAAATAGCTTTTCCGATCCGATTCGTCTCTTTAATCAGTTTAAGTTGACAATAATAATAATAACAGAATTTTCCCGAAACACCCTGTACATGTACATGTCAAAACACATGAAAATCTCAAATATTTTAGGCCTTGAAACTTTACGACATCATATACATAGAATACACAGAATACAGTATTAAACTTGACTCAGTACCTCAAATTAAAAACTAAATTACTTCCCGAAGCAAAGAAACCAACGGATTTTAAAGTAAAATTTCCGAAAAGATTTGCTTCAAAGCAGGATCACGGACGAAAACGCGACCGGTCTACAGGAAGAATCGAACGTTTACGCAAATAACGGAGTGGCGATGTTAATGCGGCTATCTCGTGTACCGGTAATTTAATGGGTTCATCCTCGTTCGGAAATTACACCGTGGAATGATACACCGCGGCCTTTCTACTTTGTTTTTATCCCGTTTGCGTAATATCGGGAAGAATGCGTGCCATCCGGGTAGACCTGTCACGCGAGCCGATTTTCAAGCATCGAGGAATCTACATAATCCTCCTCGCATGAAACTAAGATACAGGAAAGATACGCATGAGAGATCAACGAAACTGGAATGTCCTCGACCTTTATTATTTTGAATTTTAGACTTTCCTTAAAGGGAAATTATTATTTAATTCCGTTGTTTCGTACGAATTACGATCACGTCTGTACTCGAATTTCAAACTTTGATTATTTCAATCGAAGAGAGAGCTTGGAAGTCAATTGAAGGATTTTGGTTTTTCTGTTAAAAGTGGAGTAATTCAGTCGATGGAGCAGCCATCGATTAAAGTCATCGAGAAGGAAATCGCGAGGCAAGAGACTGAAACTGAAACTTTCCTTTCTTCGCTCTCCGTGGCTCAGCAACAGCTTACTTTTATTCATTCTAATCACTTTTCTTCTGCACCGTAAAACATAAAATTCCTACGGACCCGCGTTTCCCGTTTCTTGGAATCGCGCGCGCGATTTCCTCCTGGAGAAATGTTAGTTGAAATAAATAAAACGCGTGCAAACGGATAGTAAAGAATTGCACGATGAACGTTAAGTGGCGGGAGCGTAAAATCGTCGATGCACGACTCGAACGCGGCAAGATCGGATCGATTAGCAGCAAGCTTGTATACCAAACAGTTGGTTTGCCTGGAGAGCAGATCTATCAAGAGCTTTATTGCGTGTCAAACGCAGCGCATACGAGAATTTTATCCCGTGGGGGTTTTGTCGCAACGAGACGCCAGCGCCATAAATTTGAATACATTTGAAGTGGCGCGCGTCGCGTGAAAGCGAAATCGTCGAACTTCCACTTGCAGGGCAAAATAAACCACCAGGACGAAACAGAATAATTAAATGAAATTAACAATATTGCTGTGAATAACAATGTGAAGAAGATTTTTGTTTTGTACGTTTTCACTCGCTCTTATTAATTGTCAAGAGAAGAAGAAAACCCAACTTTTCAGACATTATCATTTAATCACGCCACTTTAAATGTGACTAAAGATTCAAATGCAACAGGTACAAAATTACACTGATCGATATTCGCAAGAAAGAAGATTGCACGAGGTCGATACGTGTGAAACGTCGTTTCTCAAATGATCAAGTATCAATTTTTTTTTCTATTATTAACGCTTTTCTACATAAAAAAAAGAAGAAAAAGATAGAAGGAACATTTCAATTTCGACATTTGCAGCGTTCCCTCTCCACCCCCCCCCCCCCACCCCCCCCCAAGTACTCTTGAAAAATTTATGCCGGTTGTCTGGGCGAGCTTGTTAAACCGGAAGCGATAAGTTTTTTTATCAGGTTTTATATTAATTTAATAACGAACGGAGAGAACCGAGAGCCCCAGATTCGACGTGGAAATGAAATTAAATTAATTAACAGGCACCCAGCGATGCATCGGACATTAAAGTTCATGAAGGTGCATCGCAAATTAAAGTTCATTCGAGTGCATAACACTTCCTCTTAGCACCGCGTTAATGCGATATTTATCGGGTGTTCATCTGCGCGCGTATAAGTAGGCGACTATCTTGATATCCTCTTTGGCCTGCTTAAAGAAGTAAACGCGTGGTTATTGTAATAGCATTGGTTCGATGCTCGACTCGCTGCTCGCTTCTCCTCCTCCTCCTCATCGTGAATTGAAATTCACGGCGAAGGATGCACGCACATTGTTCGCTTTTCGTCATAAACGATTATAAATAAACATCGACCTCCACTTGCCGGCGAGAATTGAAGAGAAAGAAAGAGAAGGAGAGGATAAACCGAGACGGGAATTTAAAAATTCAAATTTCAATTTTCGTAATATACACCGTCGTTAAAACTGGAGAACTCTTGCTCGAGAATCTCACTTTTCATTCTCGATATTGATTATTTGATTTTATAGCACATTTGTATTTATTATTTTTTCATTTAATTATATAGGCATGTATTTCGACGATCAGTTCGTGCAAACTTGAAAGCAATAGTTGAAAAATCTCTCAATATAGTGTTGAAATCTTGTCTTAGTTTATTTGGGCAAACAGACGTTTTTCTTTGAAGCCATTTCATTCTGTTTGCAGCTATCAAGTAAAACTGTGTTTGTACTTGATTTTTATGTATTTCTTTCTCTAGTGGTCTCCGATTCTGTTGCATACCGCCAGTAACGAGTCAATTCGTTTTATTTGCATAACAATTAAAGTAAAAAAATTATTTCAAATTGTTATTTTTCATCGTTGTTCCAAACAAAATCTCCAAACGACGAATCATTTCTAATTTATTATCTCCCTTTCAAAAACTAACATAAAAGGCACAGCCTTTTCATAAATCGATTTACGAATGGCATTTCAATTTCATCGAAAGAAAGTGTCATCATTTGCGGACAATTTATCGAAACAGAATCACAAAGAATAATCCCTCTATCTTCGTCTCGTTTACTCGATTCCACTCGACGCGCGTTGAAACTTACTCAAACTTACTCTTCCCCACGAAGATACACCATCCGAAGAGCAATACTGCAACACCCATATCTTCTCCCCAACTCCCCGCAACTCGTTTCAAACTCGCAACATACGAATTCCCAATACGTAGAATCACGAGTGGCGCTTGATATCCGCTATCGGCGCGGCTGGTGAAAGCGAGAATCCGCGACATTTATTTCCACGGCGACGGTGGGTGGATAACGTTCGATATCGTAAATCGAGGCGGTTGAAACGAGCCGTCATCGGCTCGCCCGCACGTACAGCCACGGCGATTCAACGAATCGACTGTTTAAATCGGTGTGAACGCGAACGGCGCACCGTCCCCCGTATAAACAGGCGGTGCACGCCGTGGCAAGCAGGGTGGGGAGGCAGAAATCGTGTGAGATCGGGAAGAACGATAAATCGCTCTCTTACCAATAAAGTTCGTTACCTGCGGAACACGCAGGCCCCGTGTAACGAAGGCGAAACGTCAAATTAAGTGAATTACGTGCATAATTACGATGCGTGCGTTTATCGCTCATCGACAAACATTCGTAATACGGGGTTGCGCCTACGGCCGCGATGCCACGCTGCTTGGGACCAGCCAGCCGACTTCGCCGATGAGATTCTTTATCGCGGCCAACGCCGCGGAACGATATTACGCGCGTGTGAAAATTCGTTCGCTGTCGCTTCGACATCCATTGTTGATCATTTGTTACACCTGTCGGCGTGACTTGGCGTTCGATCGTTCTCGAAATTTGAAATTTGAACTTTGGAACGCGACGTCGACGTCACTTTGAATCCCAGTGGGAGTATCGACCTTTTAAAAATTCATTTCTAGTCGATCGTTCAAGGGAAATATAGATCCTTGAATTTGAGGAAACTTGATAAAGATGGACCGCTCGAATGAGAGATGCAATTGGTCGCGCGATTTTAAAAGTATTTTCATGGAAGATTATTAGTTTGGAAGATTCGCAATCGAGGAATTGAGTAAGAGCATCTTGAACTTGAGAAAATTGAACGAGGTTAGATGTTATAATATGGTTCTAAGTGTTATTAGTCTTTGGATTTTAGATTAGGTTTCCTTTAATTCTGTTGTTCGTAGAGGAGCTTAGAGAAAAAGTACAAAAGAGAACATCTAACATGTGTCCAACACATAGAACAATTTTTTTGTTAAAATTCTGATTTCTTAATTTCTTCAAATTAATTCATTTGCACAGAAAATCCGCAATCTAGTTATAAAAATATTCAAAACAAGTACATCTTTTATCTTTTGTCAAATATGAACTATGTAATTAATAATAAATAATTAACAACGTGCTCATGTATTTGACAGTAGATTAGGTCAATCTGCCGTACCATCGTCTAGACACTACAGACACTATCTACTTAAAGTGTCAAACACCCCGATCGTTGTAATAATATTTACAATACTTGAAATAATACTTCAAATAAATCTTTGCCTCGTTCGACTGTATTTCTTTTCATTCACAATCAGTAATAAAACGGCAGGACATCAAACGTGACAAAAGCGAGGACGGAACAATGTCTCCGTAATCACGTTTCATAATACTTGTTTCATCGATTTCTTCGTATCTCGATCCAAAATTTGTTTTCATTCGCGGCCAATAACAAAACGAGGAGACATCACGCGCGAAAGAAGCGAGAAGTACTCGAAGTTTCCATAGTCTCGTTTCATAATACTGTTTACAACGACAGCGCGTTGTCGCGTTGTGCGGTCGCGCGCATATCGATTGGCTGTCTCCATTTCCAAAGGCGATCGTTTCCTGAGTTTCACCGGTTGTGCGGTGTATGTGCAGCGAGAACGGCCACGATCGTTCGCAGCGCACGCCAGCCAGCCAGGCCGATGAATATCTATGGGGTATGCAAAGTATTTCGTGTTCCCCATAACAAGCACCTCATTGACCCATTGCACGCCCGGTATTACTATTGTCTACACGACGGTGCACGCTATCAGTTTACCCGGTGGGTGGCATCGGAATCTGAGACGGTTACGACTTTCCCCAAGCCTCGAACGAGGGCTTCTCTCGCGTTGCGTCGCTATTTCTCGACATTTCTTTTCCAACAGAGTACACATTATTTTCGATTCGTGGAACTTGGATTCCAGTCGATGCTGAATTCTCCGTTTAACTTTTGTTCGAACGTATCACGATCGGCGTTGCCTACTGATTGGAAATTGCACGATCAGATTCTTTGAAATTTGTCTCGTCTGCTCGTACCGTTTCTCGATCTATTCGATCGATCGAATCGATCGCGCTCTTTACCTGTACGGCTGCGGTGTTTCTCTCTTCGAAACTTAGATTCGAAAACTGAACCTTTTACCGAGGGATATTCAAATTCCGCGTGACTCTCGTTCGAATTTTTTGTGAAACGTAACAAAATTCCAAGTGAAAAGATCCCAGAGAGTTAGAAACCCACCGAAACCAAGCATCTCGAGATCCTCTCCCAACCTCGTTCTTCGTCTTCAACTTCGTCGTCGAGCGAAAACCATCGAAAATGCGCGAGACGGGTCGAAAGGAATTTTCGGAATATTGGTGATCGGGATCGATCTCGTCTATCCGCGAACGCGGGCGCGGTCGGAGTATCTCGGATCCACGAACGTGTGTGTAGTGGCGGGTGCGAGGATCTCGATTCAGTGGCCCGATAGGATCTCCCTTGGCCTCGGCCAATTACACCCGCCCGGGCCGCGGATGCATCGAGAGGAATCGAGTCTGCTGCCTGCTCGGGTTAACGTTAAAGGGGCCTTAACGTCGTTCCTGCATACGTTTCGCCTCTCACTCTCTCCCTCTCTCTTGGGACAAAGTACACGTAACCGAGCCTCGTGGCTCTCCATTCTGCTCTCCACCCTCTTTCTCCCTCTCTCTCTTCCTTCCTCTTTTCGCGTTCTTTTTTTGCCTGTTCGCGGAGGATCTTATCTACGCGTTACGTTACTCGTTCGCTCCTCGTGCTGGTCGTACGTGCACCTTAAGCAGACCGTTTACTCCCGCTGCGAAACGGTAAGCACCTCGTTGACTGCAATAGCGATTTTAGATCTGCTGGTGCATGCGCCCCCACCGAGAGCTCGCTCAGCCGCGAGTTTCCCAGCCGCGGCGCGTCGCTGATGCATCTACGTGGCGTATAATGCGGCCCGGCCGAATGACAGGCAGACGTGAACTACCCCGGCGCGGTGGTATTGTCGTGCGTGGCCGGTCTCCGTGGCGAGATCCACGCCGATACAGGGCCGAGAATTCGAACGGAACCTGCTACGGTCGCTTCCAGGGTGGATACGGGCCATTGTGCGGCCATATACATACATGGCTGGCCAGTCAGGAGGGGGAGAGGCTGTTATTTAACCCAGCTGCGATCTTCGAGTTTCTCTGTCCCTCGGTCTTTACACTCTTCTTTCGACAAAAGAAAAGGACTTGCGACATTTAACCACTTGCGCTGGCCACTGATTGCGGACCGTAACGAGCGATCGAACCGTCGCTACGAGAATTCGTCGCTTCATTTTTGAACTCGTCGGTATGTTAGAAACTATTGAGGAGTAATAAATTTATTGGTTTTCTAGTGTATGTGGTTATACTTGAACAATTTGAAACTGAGAAAATATTGCGATTTTGGGAGAAAACAGTCAGTCCAGCGCAGGAGGTTAAAGAAAAATGTTTAACGTAAAATTTAACGTACGTACGTGTAGATTTAACAGCGCAGAATGTTGTGAATTTGTGGATGGTATGAATTTACCATGAATTTTATATGAAATTTTTTTGTTTGTTCGTCGCAGCTCACTTTCGAAAATGAAGGCGTACGAGCATTCCTGTCTTTTGAGGGTGATTTTCTCTTTCACGAAACCCACCCTTACAGTTTTGAGAGTACAATTGATAACAAGCAACTCGATATTAATTAAAACAGTTCGTAACAATTGCTCGGGATCGTTTCGAAAAAGGTAGAAATATCAGATTTAAATTTTATATCTCTGTTAACCATCCGAAGGAGAGGAAATCCCCTCGACCCATTCGAATCCAATGGATACCGGGCGCCTCGCGTCGAGTTTAATGAACACCGTACAGTTACACTCATCAACGAGAGCTGCTCGTCTGCATACGTCATAAATATTTACAGCGCGTTCGTATGTAATAATTACACACTTACGCGTTCATACATAATTGCAACGACGCTTCCGTGCGCGCTCGCGCGTCTCAGCAAAATATAGCTTAAAACCACGACGTATATAATATTTCGTACTCAGTATCGAGGTAATAAAAAAGAATAACAGGGTAAGAAATAAGTATATATGAATATACTATGTGTGGTGTGTGGTTTCTATTCATAAAGCAGAACCGAGAGAAACCATTTCACAGTGTGCAGGCTGTTTAAATACTTACGCATGCCTGTAGGGCTCGCGTGCGCCACGAAAATTGCGTTTCCTGCTACGGTGATGCCGATTATCTCACGGGACCGTTCTTCTCCTTCTCGATCGCCTTCTTCAGTCAGTTTTTGCCTTTCTCTTTTCCTTTGCTTTTTTATATCCTTTTGTCTCCTCCTCGTTTTCTTTCATCGAAAGCGTCTGCTGTTGCGCTCGTGATTCTTGCTCGATTGTCGCAGTTGCAGTTTTTCTAAATTTTTCACCAAAGAATCTCTCAGCAGAATTTTCGAGAAAGTCGAATCGATCTCCGAGAGTCAATAAAATTCTAAATGTTTTCAATTTATGTACAGGTGTTATTTTATTTTTGAAACTAGTTGCAAGTTGCGTGAGATGTGTTTACATTCGGTAAAATTGAAATCGACCTGCACGAAATTAAATTGTCTTTATCGATTTCCAACTTTGCAATTATACATAGAAATTCAAGTGTCAGAAGTAACTCTTTCTTTTTGCTTTAAACATGCGTGTTTTTGTTGTCAATGAGCAGTTTCAGCTACTAACAATTTAATAATTTGTTTGTGCATTTTTTAAAAATTTTGCAAAATTTTATTCGTTGAATCACGTTCGCCCAAAAATTCTTTCGTAAGTCGCTGTATGCACAAATTTTTCTCGAATTCAGTGCTGAATTCGAAACAGAAACCTTATCATTAAAAAATTAGTACAAATTATCGTTGTTATAAGAAAATAGAATTTTTCAAATAATACGATTAAGAAGAATTTAAATCTGTTTTGTCTAATTAAATACACAGTTTCTTTCTTCTTTTTAAATTATACGAATTTCAGCAAACTTCTACTTAATCTACTGGTCGTGTTTCTCAGTTTACTCGCGCCTATTCAACTTCTCTTAATTCATAACTCTCGTTCGCCAAGGGAACAATTTATCGAGCGATACTCGGCAAGCTTGGCACTAACGCGGAGGATAATCTCGAGGTTAACCAGAGTTTGAAACGCACGAGGTTCACCGCTTAACGAATGGAATAGAACAAGACCAGACTAATTAGGTACTTTCGACGAGTTATTTAAATAGCGCGCATAGCGGCTTATCGACAGACGTCTGGGATCAACAGAAAACGATATTTGCCTAATAATCTCGCGCGCAGACAATGGCCCACTGGTAACGAGCGAACATAATCTAGCGGCGGATCGTTAGCATAACCAGGAAACACGAATTTCGCGGCGCACGCGAGTACCGCGTAAAAATAAATAAATAAATATATATATATATATATATATATATATATATATATGTACACGCATGTGTAATTATTCTACTTATCCGACCATCTCGATACGATATCTCCGTGAACGATCCGCGGGATCTTTCGGCTTGAACGGCGATCGTGTGTTTCTTCGAACAAGAAACGACGCAGGATATTCGCCTCTGTCTGGCGTTTTGAATTAATTGAACTTTATAAATGCGATTAAACGTCATAATCACGAAATTTTCTGAAGATGAAATATTTCTTTGGAATCTTTAAAATGCTCGGGCGATAATTTATCATGACGTTACAAATTTCCTGAATTTCCTGAAATTTCATAAAAATTGTGATGAGTCCTTGAAACGTCTGTTCGTGGTTTCAAGATTGAGAAATAGAATTTAGTAGCGTAAATGAAGTGAGAAGGATTGTGAATACTCTGAGACACGCGTAAGGAGAATATCGCCTCATTAGACAGACATTGAGCAGCTTGAGCATCGAGACTATGAAGATATTTTAGTAATTTAAACAATTTAATACCTTTACCATTGAGGAATATGAAGTTCATATCCTAAGTCCGTATCATAAGAGGAATAAGAATTTCAGTAATCTAAAACTAATTACCACAGTCGCTTGTACGTGTAATTTTTTGAAGAATTCATTGACACTTGAGCCAATTCGGAACGCTTAAATTTGCGTGTTACAACAGACAATTCAATTAATAACAATGCGCATACGAAATGTGAATTTAAACCAAAATTTTCAACTCTGAGGACAAGAACTTCATATAAAATTTTAATTTAAACAAAGGAACAAAATGCATCCCAGTCGTCGCAGAAATCGCGTCTCCTGTCTCCCTACGCTAATGACAACTGCAACACAACCGATCTCTCTCTCTCTTTCTCTCTCTCTCTCTATACCAGTTTCACGTCGACGTTAACCTTTCCCTGGTGCAGCGACTCGGTCGCGCAAAACCGAGGGAACCGAAGGAGGGAACATATGGAGCATCGTGCGGGCTAGCGTGCGCGTTCGCAATGTATCATGAAACGGGGCGTAGGGTGGAGGGAGAGAAAGGAGGAGGGTAAGAAGGTGGAAGAAAAGAAGGAGGAGAGAGAGAAAGAGAGAGAGAGAGAGAGAGAGACCCGTAACCGCTCGTGCGGCGTCTCGTTCGGTGGGGCCCCTCGACTCGCTCCCTATCGGTCCCAGAATCGACTCGCGTAATTGGCCGCCTAAGAACGTACGATATTGCACCATGCAAATGCACGGTGCGCGCATCCGCCACGCTCGCCCGGGCAAAATAAAACGTCGTCGAGCGACACCCAGCACCCTGACCCGTTCTTAACCGCAACGCACCGGTCCTCGCGTTGTCTTCAACCTACAGCCTGTTGTTTCGCACGGGGAACTTTAGGTTAGTTGGAACCTGTTAGCCTTATGGTCCCATGAACTCGTCGATAATGTTGGTTAGTTGGTTCTTTTTTTTTTCCTTTTTTCTTTCCTTTTCTTTTTTTTTTTT
>NW_025110683.1:0-61370 GCF_011392965.1 Frieseomelitta varia
TTTTTTTTTTTTTTTTTTTTTTTTTTTTTTGGTTTATTTTATTGCCTCGAAATATTCTGAACTTTGCTGAAATTAATAATTTTACAATAAATAGCAAAAGCGAATTCTTTTCTCTACAAGTATACGAGTATACTCGATGCGCTGGCAACTGGTTCGCGGACCATAACGAGGGACCGAACCGTACACAATAATTTGTCGCTTACATTCTCTTTTGAACTCGCCGATATGATACTCCAGGATAGAAATTATTAAAAGCCAACAAACTTGTCATTTGTATTGTCCGGGTTACATTTAAATACACCTGAAACTGAGAAAAACTGTTGCGATTTCGGACAAAAAAATTTCTCGTGGCACGCAAGAGATTAAACCAAAAAAGAAAAAAAAAAGAAATTCCATCTTTTCGCGATGCTTGAGGGATTAAGCTATTCCGAAGTGAATTTCGGCGCGTGCGCGCGGGTGCTGCCGAAGAGGGTGGAAGAAGGACGCGCGTGGGACGCGTCCACATTTGCTTAATTGCGCTCGTTCGCGGGTCTGTTATTCGACGAGGCGCAGCCGCAGCGTCGCACGTGAGTTGAGAGGAATCCTTGCGAATGGCAAATGTCGCTTTCATCACGTACGAAGGATGGAAGATCAAGCGTAACTTACGTGTGCCTAGCGCAAGTCCCGTTCCATGGGAGAATGGTATTTCAAACGGATCGAGCGATCTCGATCGAACGCCGGCGCGATGTCGTTTGCGGGATATTTACGGAACGTTTGAAAGCGGAGAAACGGAAAATGGGAAGCAGAGATCGAGTGGCGCGAGAAACGGGATGTGTCGTGGGCCGGCAGAGCGATGGAAGGTCGACGAGAGAAGAGAGAGAGAGAGTGAGAGAGCGAGGGTTGAGCTGCAGCGTGCAGCAGAGGGATGAGGGACGGAGGCGTTGCCTTTTGACACGACATGTGTCGGTCGTCTCTCGCGCGAGATCTAAGACTGGACTGGCTTCCGCTAATCCGAGAATCGGGCCTTTTAATGCGAGGCGAGTTTCGCGATTATAAATATCAGAGATACCGGGAACCCGGGCCACGGGGACGTCTAGACTCTAAATGAAACCGTCGCCGTTTCACGGGGGTGCCGCGGCCGCAAAAACAGCTCCACGACTCCGGCAACCGACTCGTGCGTTTTCTCCTCTCTCTTTCACGCGATACGATTTAAACCCTCGATTGAGATTGTCACGAGCGCAGTTTCTCGTCTCGTGCGAACAGCGCGAGAATTGTACGAGCTACACGAAGCTGTCGGCAGCTGCTCGTGAGAGACAGCCGCTCGTTCCAGTCGCGTTATTGAGAAGCGAACGCGAGCAGAGAGAAATCCGAAAAGGACGATTCCTAAAAGAGGAAGTTGTTTAATGGTGAAAGAAGAAGGACCCTGCCGATGGCACGCGACACGAGAGGCGTCGTCCGTTTTACGGTAGACAATTTTAGGAAGAGTCAGTAGCGATCCACATGGATCGTTTCTCCGACGCATTGTTGCGTTACCGTGGATAGAAGGAGCGTAGAGGGGGTGGGATCGTCGATAATTTTAGACGAGGGAAACCTTTCCCGTATTTCGATACTGTGACACCGGTTGTCGGGGTGTAAATGTATATCAGGAAGAGCTGTTTTCTCCCCGAAAACGCAGCGAGACCGAGAGGATCATCATCATCATCGACGCCAGTCTGGCCGGTTGTTAGAGTCTTATCTCGAGGAGAATAAATCAGCCGGATTTGGAAAGGGTGTGTTACGTAGCTGTGTTCGGTTGTTTCGTGGCATTCTACTCCACTACCATTATCACGCCCGGCGAGAGAAATCGTCTGTTCGACGATCGAACGCTGACTTGACAAAGAGATAGAGAGAGAGAAAAAGAAAAAGAACATTTTTTGTGTCCCTGCCAAGAGACTCCAAGAGAGAGATTATCTCCTCGCCGGGCAATACGTTTCACGATTGACGACTGTTCAAACGCCGAAGACAATTTCGCTCCCGTTTCACGAAAATTGCCCCGATTCGAGGAACGAACGAACGAACGAACGAACAAACGCCACGGAATCGATTCTCGTGGGGCAGCACGCACGCGAACCGTTTAATTATGCATCCGATCGCAAGGTCGAGATAATTAGGAAGCGATCTATTGCGTGCATAATTCCCCCCTCCCCTCCTTCAACGTAAACTCTCTCTTCGTGTGCAAAACGAAACCTCGCTCCGAGCGATTGAACCCAAAGACCTACAATGAACTACTAACCCTTTTTAACCAGGCGTACCGCCGGATCGTTGGAGAGATCGAGCTCGATCGAGCGTGGCAAACGGGGGCGGCATCCCTGTTTCCTCGAGGAGCACGTGCCCCGTTTACTTTGTATCGCCGTTCGCTCGATAACCGTGACAAACCGCCGTGCACGAGCAATTTCGTTCGTTTTCAACGAACAACGCGTCCTGTATGTATATTTCAGCTTTCCTCTCGCGGGTCGGCAGCGAGGCCGACAATTGCGAGAGAGAGAGAGAGAGAGAGAGAGAGAGAACTAGGAGCAGCTGCCCTCCTCGGCAAGCTTTCTTTTTTTTTTTAATCGAATCACCTTTTTCCTCTTGTCTATAATCTACAATTTCTTTTTTCTTCAATCCCGGTTCGTACGTACGTTCCGGTAGCTGTTGGTGATATTAACGAACTTCGATTAAAATTTCCTTGTTAGAGACGTCGAAGTAAAACTTTGTGATACTTTATAACGAAGTGCTTTTATTTGTACGTAGAAAAATCATTTAAATCCCCGGAAACACGTTGCTTTACATTTGTAAGATACAAAATATAAAATTACTCAACGAGCGAGTAGAGAGTTGAGTGAATGTATAATCATCGATAGTACAAAATAACGATGAGTGACTATATCAACGTTATAGAACTACCGGCGATTGAAACGCAAGATTACCATCAGAGAGCACATAAAATAACACAAGCTTCTATTTATACATTTTACGAAAAATCATTCGAGTCTCTGCGTTGTTTCACGACAAAAATTACAACCGCGGCATTAGGTCCTTTTCCAAGCATGAAAAATGGGAAGGGGGGAGCTGTCACTTATTCGAGCGTATCTAAGTAGAACAACAATTGTCCTTTTGTGTCGAACTTAATTCGAATTAGAATTATAGAAAATCGCCTAAATGGTCTTTCTCCGTCGAGAGGAGCTACCGCGTGTTGCTCGCGCATTCCGCCCGGTACGTGCGATTGCGTGCAACGTCGCGTGCACCGATGCACCGATGCAACGTGTCGGAGAGATCCCTTATCCCCGGTGAACATCTTCTTTTACCGTGTGGTCTCGTTCGCCGCTCCTCGACTGTCCTCTCACCCCGTCCCCTAATTTCTTCGCGGTGTAATTCCGCTACAAACGCCCCGAGAGAGACTTTGCCGCTTCGTCCCCTTCCTTTTTCTTCTTCTTCTTCTTCTTCTTCTTCTTCTCTGGATCAGTCGTGACTTGATATTCGAGAGCTTCGCAAAGAGTTTTTCGGTGAAAAATTGTCGGTGATTTAAAGTGATAGAAATTTTTGTAAAAAAGAAGAAAGAGTCCACTTGACTTCGATTTTGTTCGAGTTTGTTCTTCCCCGAACATGATTTCACGTCACTTTCTTGTTCGAGAATTTTCAAACCTGTTGAAGCTCGCGAAAACGTTTGTTAGAGAATTCTTTCGTCCTTTGCACAAGCTGCAAATGGAATCGCGCGTCGACACCTACCGGAAACACTCGCCCTCTCTAAAGTGGACGATACATACATCGAATCAGGTTAACCACGTTGCGCTGGCAACTGATTGCGGACCATAACGAGTGACCCGAACCGTATACGATCATTCGTCGCTTTCTGTTTGAACTCGTCGGTACGATGACACTGGATAGAAATTATCGAGAAGTAATAAATTTATTATTTATTTTTCCTATATATATACATAATATATAGTATATAATTTATATACATATATATTTAATTTTTTTTAGTACATAATTATATTTACTTTTTTTAGTGTATAATTTATATAATTGTATTTAATATTTTTAGTATATAATTTATATAATTATATTTAATTTTTTTAGTATATAATTTATATAATTATATTCAACTTTTTATATAGCGTATAATTTAATATACCTAGAACTGAGGAAATATTGCAATTTTGGGACAAAACAAATTCTTGACGCGCGTGGAACGTCGTTCCCTATAGAGGTAGCTTCCTCTCGCTGAACAAGCTGTAATAGAAGCGCAGATAAACAGCTATCGGCCAGGATCGCTTTACTTTTTACGCGGTTTTTATCGCCCCTGTGCGGATAACAAGCATCCTCGAACGGGACTTAAGTGCCCTACCAATGCAGGAATGTTCGTCTTCTGTGGTTTGTCGGCCCTTTTCCGGATAATCGGTAACCGGGTGAAAATATTTCGACGTTTCAAGAATTTTCCCTCTTGCCCCTCCGTCTCTGGCCGTGAGCACGGCGTAGTTTTGGTTTAAGGGAAAGGCCAGGAGCCAGGGAGGCTCCGGAGAAACCATCGGTGGGGTTGATAAGATCGTTGCCTCGTAAACCGTTAAGTATCGGGCAGCGAGTAGGAGAGAGGCTGACTGAAAAGGAGAATATAGGAGCGTGGGACGGAAGCGGATGTAGCGGCCATAACTTCCTCGAACGGACCTATCTGCGCGTGTGTGCGTGTGTGTGTACTTGGTTCGCTACCCTGCTTGAACCACGATAAATTCTGCGGTCTCGTCACTGTTCCACTTGGTTTTACGTTCTTACGACTTTTGCTCGCCGTTAACCTGTACGAATCAACCCTTCTGCAGATCATATTCGCCTCATTGAAAATCAAATTCACCCTTTCACGAATCGAATTCACCTCGTGGGGATCTGATTTGAAAGTGAAGTGAACACACTTTATTATTTCTAACTTTTTTTTTTTTTCAAAAATTAAATTCAGCTATGAGTAATTGCATATTTTACGAACCATGTCTTCGAAACGACAATTTTACGAGATTTTATCGTCGCGGTTCTTCTAAAAGGCGATGAAAGTCAAAAGTGCAGCTACACTTTATTATTTCTAGCGTCGTTCGATCGGAGCAGCTTTATTCAGAAAATTTAAATCCAGCTGTTGCGATAGTTCTTACCATTCGTTATTTCTTTCGAAAGACAAGCAATTGTATATTTTACAGGTTGTATCTTTGAAATCACAGTGTCATAAGATTTTGTCGTCGTGATTCTTCTAAAGTCTGGAACTTCAATTGCGTGAGTAATGAAATTGAAAAAGTGTCTCAACACTATTGTTTCTACCACCATACTCTTGGACGATGAATCACATCGAAGAAAGTTTCCCAAAAAATTAAATTCCGTGTAAGAATAATTTCGGCTGATCCTTCAAATCACGAATGGATATTAATAATCATTCTGTTTTAATTCTCATTCCTATAAATTGTCATAATTGTTACATGAACTAGGCAGGCAAACCGTTATAAAATTAATCTAAAATTAATCTGTGTGTATACGAATACTTTTAATGATTAATCAACATTTTACGTTAATTCTACGTCGATTTATGCTATTTCCAAGCATCAGTACACAATAAATTGTTCACTTCGGAGTAATAACTTTTCAATCAGATTCTATTTTATTTTATTGTTAAGTTTATATTATATTTTATCATTTTATTGTGAAAAACACGGATTGCAGAGAGATGAAAACAGCTTTCATTTCTGCAAGGTTCATTTACAGCGTAGAAAGCTGAAAACGATCTGCAAAGGGGTTAATTTCGAGGTCGGAACCTGCAAAAGAGAAAAAGAACAGCTGTAAAACAAACCGGCACGGCGTATATCGTCGCGTTGTCGTAATTTGTAACGCGTGCGATGGATCGGCCCCGGTGGATGGAGATCTTGCCGGAAGATTCGAGAGAGAATCGCGATAAGTCGGCGTTTCGGGTGCGAATTACACGGTCGCCCCGGGCCAACTGCGATCACCGTGAAGAGAAAAACGCACCTGCCCGCCCCTCCTCGCGGAAAGTCGCGGCCGAGCGTGTTTAGAACGTGCGTGTGGCCGATGATTAAGTCACGGCGTCGTTAAAGTGTAACGATACATCGAACGAGGCCGAAATCCGATCGAACCGCTCGTTCCGGATTGAAATGCTAATTCTCGCGATCGGCACGGTGGCTGGCGAATTTCAGCGAGAGAGGAGAGAGAGAGAGAGAGAGAGAGAGAGAGGTGCATTTGCAATGCAAAATGATAAATGAGATCGGTCGGGGCTCGGCTGCGGATCGGCGCGATATCGGGAACGAGGAGTTGCGAGAGAGAATCATTAAGGTATCTTTTAATCGATCGCGCTAAACGTACGCATGCTATTAACGGTCGTCTCGGAGTGTGACCTCTCTCCTCCCATCCCCTCTTTCTCTCTCTCTCTCTCTTTAATCGATCGTTCTAACGACCAGCGCCGAACGATCGAACGATTTCTCGATGGTAATTAATGCGATCGACGGTGAAAAATGATCGGGGGGCCCCCCGGGCCGGTGCACGCGCTCTCCGCTCGAGCTAGCCTGCATCCACGCTCGCGTTCCGTTCCGTTCCGTTCCGTTCCGTTCCGTTCCGTTCCGTTCTTTGTGATTTTATCGGGCATCGTGGCTGTGAGCGATATCTCATCTACACGGACTCGGTTTCGCGGCGTGATCGACGCGGTCGTAAATGGATCTCGCGTCGAAGAACGGTAAGAGAACCGGTTACCGAAAACGGTTGTTGTTGTTGTTGTTACCGAGTTGTTGGTGCCCGCGTAATACTAATAATAATAATGAAAATCGAAGGATGCCTTGATTCTTGAAGCTTGTGCGTCGGACGTGAATCAGCCGCGAAGCCGAACGAAGAACAGAACGACGTTTTGACGGAGGTGTTAACATTCGCGTCGCGACGATCGAGACAAATTGAAATCCTCCGGCCGGTCAGCGGCCATTCAACGATCCTCCTCGCTATCTCGGCCTTTTGTGCCGTGATTTAGTGTCTCTGGCGCATCTTATTAGCGAGCCGATAATGGCACCGAGTCCGAGATCGTTCGGTGAATTCGTAATACGGTTCCGCGCACAGGCGGCTCGGGAGAACCCTTTTCTTCGTTCGAGCAACCAAGAAAAACTTGCCGTCAGCCACTTCTCTTTCTCTCTCTCTCGCTCGCTCGCTCGCTCGCTCGCTCTCTGCATCTGCATGAATTCGTTCCGTGCGTCCGTCATCGGCGCGGAAGAATGCCACTGTCGGGGCTCGCTTTCAACGAGAACCCTCTATACCTACGTGACGTCCAATGAATCTCTCCGCGGCGAGTGGAACGTGGAACGAAATCCATGCTCTCACCTGTCCCACGACTTTTTCGATTCTTCGCTTCCGCTTTGACAAATGCCCCGTCGTTTGTTCTCTCGTGCCCGTGGCCCTCGGAAACCCGTGAATCGATACGATATTTCTCTTTTCTTTTCGCTCGATCGAGTCGCGTCGCGTGGATCGAAAGGAAGAGAGGAAGAAAAGGATAAAGGAAGGAAGTGTGGGCATCGTTATCTGACATCACGTGACGAGGTCAATCGTGAACGAATTATTCGGTCGCCTCGTTTGTGCAAACACGCGCGATCCATCTTCCGCAATTTTCTGGCGCGGTATATATATATATCTGGTGATTCTTATCGCGGCGTTTCGGGGACACGTTTTTTCCGAAGTAGTTGTCCAGCAGTCGCGTGATCGATCGACGATAATTTGGCCACTTTTGAACGAAATTGTCCCAGCCGCCTGGCACTCTCTCTCTCTCTCTTTCTCTCTCTCTCTATCTTTCTCTCCCCCCCCCCCCCCCCTCTCAAATCGAGCTCAATTTCGAACGCAATTAAGGAACACCCGGAGTGGAAGCAACGCGTTGCTCTTTCCCACGAGGTCGATTCGCTTTCGATCAAACCCGTCGTGGGCCTCGGTATGACCGATGCCGAGATCCCTCTCCCCGGGGCTGGTCCGCGGGTCTTCGTTAGCCCCGAATTAGCCCAGCATCTCGAGCATTGCGCTTCCTCTCTGTAATTGTCCAATTTGCCAAGTTGGAAACCGGCGTGCACACCACAAATCATTCGCACACCGGCAAACCCGTTTCCCCCTCCGTCGTTCCTCCGTTCCAGCCTCTCTCTTAATAATGTTATTAAAATCGTTAGCGCGTTCCCGGTATTTCAGCAGCGGCCACGCGTTGCTCCCGCAAAAAACCCGACTCGATCTCGGATCGAACTGCGCGACGCCTCGTTTTTGAAATTGCGACTGTTGTGTCTTTCAGTTTTTCCCGATTTTTGTCAAGTTTGTCCCTTCGATTTCCGGATGTCGAGATTCGCGCGAAAGTCACGATTTGAACGGGCGAAGGGATGGTAAAGTAAAATCGGTGACCATAAAGATATCACTTTGGAGTGTATTTATTATTATACAAGTTCTTTATTATACTTTTCTTGTGTTGTACTACATGAGAAATGTTTACATACTCTTATATACTCTAGATAAACTCTTTATACTCTTTACACATGGCTGTTCTAGCCACGTGACACAAACTGATACATCTCTTTCTATTCCTTTGCCCAATATATATATTCATAATAATAATAGTTAACACTAGAACTACCGATGTTTTGACAAAGCTATTTGTACCCTGGACCAGTCAAAACGACTGGTCTTTAAAAAAAAATACGTGACAATAGAATATTTTTGTATTTACTGATTTATTACTTTCTCACAAAGGAATTCCACGTTATCTGGTACATTTTTGGTAATAATTAATTTTGTATTATTATCTTATACTTTTGCACCTCGACAGGTACCAGTCATTTTGACCGGTATCGGTATAAGCAACCATGATACAAAGTCATTCTCATTTTGCATAAATACAAGTAAGAAGATAAAATTCATATTATATTATCCCTTTAGTTATTACTGCAAAAGTCAATACATCATTGCGGGTAAAAAATGTAACATGATTTTTGTCAAGTTGTCTCTTCGATTACCGGATTTCGAGATTCTCGTCTTGCAAGTCGCGCGAAAGTCACGATTTGAACGGACGAAGGAAAGTATAGAGATCGGTGACCATAAAGATATCACTTTCAAGTGTATTAATTGTTATACAAGTTCTTTATTATACTTTTCTTATGTTGTACTACATGAGAAATGCTTACATACTCGTTACACACTTATATACTCTAGATAAACTCTTTATACTCTTTACACATGGCTGTTCTAGCCACTTGACACAAACTGATACATCTTTTTCTACGATATTCCTTTGCCTAATATATATATATATTCATAATGCTAATAGTTAAACATTAGAACTGATGTTTTGACAAAGCTATTTGTATCAGGACCATTCAAAACGACTGGTCTTTAAAAAAAAATACGTGGCAATAGAATATTTTTATATTTACTGATTTATTACTCTCTCACAAAGGAATACGTTACCTAGTACATTTTTGGTATTAATTAATTTTCTATTATTATCTTATACTTTTGCACCTCGACAGGTACCAGTCATTTTGACTGGTATCGGTATAAGCAACCATGATACAAAGTCATTCTCATTTTACATAAATAAAAGTAAGAAGATAAAATTCATCATATTATTGCTGCAAAAGTCAATGCATTACGGGTGAAAAACATGTAACATGAAGCAGCAATTTTAAGATAATTGTCAAGCCAATCATCTTGACTGGTAGTGTGGTAGTTCCTGGCGTTGAACCCGATCAAACGTAGAACGGTACGATACAAATGCACCATGTGCTCAACAGAAAGAGATATTTTTCCCTTCGTTTCGCTGCACCGTTCATTTATCGGAGTTTATCCATTCCACCGCGGGAAAAAGAATGAGGCTGAGAGCGAAAGAAAGAAAGGAGGACGGAAGGAAGGAAGGAGAAGGAGCGGCACGCGAAATATCCCAACGACGCGCTGCGTGGCGGGTGGGAGCGAAGAAAAAGCCGACAGGAAATGGCGCGAGAGGCGAAAGGGCACGGTTTAACGCGATATCGCGTTACGAGCAACCACGCGGCCCGATCGGCAAGGCTCCGAGGGCCTCTTCTCCTCTTTCGTTTCGCGCGGACGCGCGTGCATCGGGCTGTTGTGTTGCGTGAACAACCTCGCATCGGTCGCGTGCCACACCTGCGCTCGCGTGTTATCCGCATTTATCGCCCAGCCTCTACTCGCGTCTATCGCCCTGCCACTGCATTGGGAAAACATTTTCTCCTAAAACCGCGTGGAAACACGTATTCCTGGACCGCGACGCGTTCATCAGTCCCAACCGCATACCATATGAACTACTCTATACCACGCGGCCGAGTGATTTGCAGACATTGTACGTTGAATCTAGCCAGCCAACAGCTGGCCACTTCCTCTTTCTTATAATTTGCTGATAATCGTAGCGAACGTGTATACGCTTGGTGTAAATAGGTAGAGACGCGGAGTGAAAGCTGTAACAACGACGTGAGAACAAACAAATTTCCTGAAGAAGAAATTTTCCGCGGTGAATGTTTTTGTCCCGTATTGCGACATTTACTCGGCTTTGAAGTATATTTGAATGTAACCCAGGCGAAACACACGATAAGTTTGTTATCTCTTAGTAATTTCTGTCGAGTTTGAAAGAAAACGAAAGCGACGAGTCGCTCGTTATGGTCCGCGAACCAGCGCAAGCGGTTAAACGAGTAATTTACCTGTTTCCCTTTTGTTAATTGTCGAGCGACATAAAAGTGCCAGAAAATTGACACGAATGAACTACCTAAATATCCACCGTGCAAAGAGAGTTTGAAAAACGACGAAGTTTGAGAGTCTGAAATTTATCCAAGTCGAATTTATTGTAGTCGCGAATTGGAACGTGTTCGTTAAATAGAAAAAGAGAAAAATATTTCTGTCGAACGAGTTTTTCTTTCTTCAAAGCAACGAGCAAGCAAAATTGCAATAACGCGGCTTCGGTTGGAACGAGCTTCGGTTTACGAGAGAGAATTGAACATTCCGCGGTGTACAATTAGACGGTTGATATGTCCGGCCGTTGTAAAACTTTCAGCTACTATGTATAGGCGTTGAAACAAAACCGCACAGAGAAAGACGGAGTGGGAACGATAAATATCCGGGTGGTGAAACCGTGGCGGTTCGTGACCACCGGCGGGGCTTGGGACAAAACAATATTGTCACCGGCACACAGCGACACTCAAGCACCGACTCGTTAATGCCACACCGCGGCCATTGTTTCCAGCACGAAATCCTCGCGGACCATTTCGCGCCTCTCTAAACAGTGCAACTAGCGAGAATTCCCCGTAGCTCGAGAAAGCTCGGCGCGTCGCAAGTTATTCGGCAAGCCGCCAGGAAAAGATCAACGAAAATTCAACGAAATTTTCGTGGATACACCGACGGTTCAATTTGATCGAGTGATCAAATTATTGATTATATAAAATAATTCGTTTGACTGATTTGTTGGACCCAAACATTTGACAATATTTGATGAAAGAACTCTCGATAGTAAAATATTAGGTTGTGTCACGAATAATTTCATCTGGTTTCGGTAAAGAAAAATTTATTTAACGACGAAACAAAGGAGAATTATATTCTGATTTGTTTGATCGCGGTTATTTGTTATTGTTGCCATTTATCAGCTTGTCGATGCCTCTGGCGTAGAATTCAGCTGGCTTTGATGTGAAAAAGTTCTTGACAAACTCTCGAATTTGGCTATTAGAGAATATTTTACTTATCGAAGCATTTTTCGGGGATCGAATACAGTCTAAGTTTCCATTTCCACCAATAAGGACTCTGGAAGTTCCCACAAAAATTTGGCATTATGAAAATCAAATTTAGAACTTGACAAAGAACCTCTCAATTCTTTGTAAAATATAACATTAATATGTAATGTTATATGATATAATAAGTCAGAGTTTCCATTTCGAGCGTTCTCGGAAAAATTCCCAAAAATTTGACACTATGAAAATCAACTTCAAAACTAAAAGAACTTTCGATTTTTCGTAAGATACAATCAAACAGTCTGTTTGTGAGTTTCCCACCAGTACGAGCGTCTTCAAACAGTTCTCCCAAAAATTTGATGTTACGAAAATCAAATTTAGAACTTGACAAAGAACCTCTCAATTCTTTGTAAAATATAACATTAATATGTAATGTTATATGATATAATATTAATAAGTCAGAGTTTCCATTTCGAGCGTTCTCGGAAAAATTTCCAAAATTTGATACTAAAGTCAACTTCAGAACTTGATGAAAGAACTCTCGATTCCTCGTAAGATGCAATCAAACAGTCTGTTTGTGAGCTTCCCACCAGTACGAGCGTCTTCAAACAGCTCTCCCAAAAATTTGATGTTACGAAAATCGAATTTAGAATTTGATAAAATTTCTCGATCCTTCGTAAAAAAAAAAAAAAAAAAAAAGAAACACTATATAATCCAACTTTCCATTTCCATTGGTCGAACACCGGCGTTCAAACAGTTGAAACCGAATAAATCCTTCGAATGAAATTTGATTCGTCTAATATTTCGAATAAAAACTTTATTCGAATAACGCCCAACTGTGTGCTCGAATGAAATCGTTATTCGTAAAATGACGAACAATTTTTCCACGAATAAAATCGTCGTTCGTTATTTACGAATAAATTCGACAGATTTATTCGTCATTCGTTGTTCGAACAAGAAACTTGACAGAGTGTTTTCCCCCTCTCTGTTCTTGCGTGAGGTGTATCGGCGCACCTGGGTGCCATTGGCGCAGCAGCTTTTGTTGGCCGGCTTGTGAATCGTATTAAAAGGCTTGAGGTCATCGCGAGCGAACGAGCGAATGCGGCGCGGGCGCAACGCGCGTTTAACATTGTTTGAAAGCCGTGTCTTTGATCTGAGCCCGGTTGGCGTACATCAGTCGGGTTTTATGCCTACCGAGAATTCGCGGCCCCTCCGTCAGAGCGGGTAAACATTCGGACTTTGGTACCATTCAGCGATTTAGTAGGGTCCTCAAGCTCCCGAGCTGCCGAGCTCTACTCGCGCGCACGATTTCGTTTTCGATTCACGTCTCACCGCCTTCACCGCCAGCAGAAACAAACTGTCGTCCAACAGCAGCAGCAGCAGCAGCAGCCTGTTCGATCGCTGTTCCGCAATCGCTTGAACGCTCGATTCGCGCGCACGCCTCGCGTCTATTCTCGTGGCGTGCCGCCATCTGAAACCGGTCCAAATAGCGCGATTCAATTTTCCCCAGTTAACTCGGCGTAACTCTCTCGTTGCGTTCGCTCGCTCTGTCCTCTCGCACTGTCCTCTCGCTAATTGGGAAAAAGGAACGAGAGTGGCCTCCGCTGAAGATCGCTCGCTCCTCCTTGCGACATTCTCTCCGCGCGGCTCTCTGTCATCTTTCGGTTATTACCGTGACACCCAGTGACAAAGGGTAACACGAAAGACCGAAAGCCGAAAGGAAGATTGTCCCGGCTATAGATTGTCCCGGAAATGTTCGGTTTTCGAGAACAAGCTCGCGCGAGAGAGAAAGAGTGACAGAGAGGGGGGACTCGAGTGTTCATGAAGTCATTAAAGTGGAGATAGATCGGGCCTCGGTATTCTCTGTTTTTCACGACGAAAGTCGTCGTGCCCGCGATAGGAACCTGCGTGCGTGTGTAGAGGTGTACGTACGCGCTCGTATGTGTGAACGCTGCTTAATGACGGGGTACGCTCGGGGTATAACGCGCGGGGCGGACTTTGGCGCCTCCCTAATCAATTAATCAGCGAATCTCGCTTTTATCTGCGGCGTGTAACCACGTCATTTTCTCCTCCTCGGTTTATTAGGAGCCGATTAAGCGAGGCGCTCTCGTGTGTGTCTCGAGGATGGGGGCGACACACACACACACACACACACACACACACACACACCGAGAAGGGGAGAGAAAACCGGCCTCGGCCGTTCACACCCCTCGGGGGCAACAAGCTCTCCGACTTAATTGCAATACCAAGTTCCGGGCGGCAAACGGGACCGCGTCTTTCCACGGGACGCGAGGGTCAGCCCCGGTCGTTATCGCTTTATCGATCGTTTTTATTTCCTCTTGTTCCCTCGTGCACGCGCGGAACGTATCACTCCGTGCGATCTGGCCGCGTTTGTCAATTACGACAATCGGGCGGCGGTTTCACGGTTGCGGTGCCCTCTCGTCTCTCGTCTCTCGTCTCTCGTCTCCGTCCTCGAAACGGCCGCGCGATCTTCATCGGTACAAATATCAATTAGGACGAAATAATTACTCGTCGAGCGAGGAGAGGAGAGGAGAGAGTTCGCTCTAAACTCTCCGGGGCCATCGCTACTATCTCGACAGGTATCTCGCCGCGTAACGAAGCTCGTCCGTTATCGCCCGGATTAACGAGCTTTTCTCCGGGCGCGACTCTCGGATCGAGAGGATCGACCAAGCGCGATAGGAGAGGGGAGAGAAATGGAGAACCCGCAAAACAATAACTCCGCAGAGGGATCGCTCTCGCGCCTCGCTTGGTCGGAGAGGAACGTTGCAAGGGCAACCTCGTGGAAGTGGATGAGTCCGAGGAAAAGAGAGAGATCATCCCCTCTCCCCCTCCTTCTGCATTGGTCTTCTGCTCCTCGTCCGTTAATGCGTTGCCACGAAGATCTATGGACTGCCCGTAGTTTATATGCTAATCCGTAAAGAGTGTTAAATACTTGATCATTTATCACGCCATCGCTTCTCCACCCTCCCGCCGTCTGTTCCTCTTTCGCCTCTTCTCTCGGCTTCCTCCACCTTCTTCCTCCTCTTCCCCCCCTCTCTGGCATTCGACCGTCGACCGCGTTCCCTTCCTCCCTCTCGAGCTTTGCCCTCCCCCCCCCCCTTTTCTTCGTTCCTCGCCGACTTTCGCGCTTCACCCCCGCGAACCACGAAGGAGTGATTATTATTCTTCACCCTTTCGACCACATCCCTTTTTCACCTCGATTCACTCGGTCGAACCGCCGACACCGGAGCAGTTAACCAAAGAGAGAAATTTGTAACCCTCGCCGTCACCACTTTCTCCGTTTTTTTTTTTTTTTTTTCGCGGATACGCTCGGTGTCGCTCGTTTCTTCGAATTAGAACGAGAGGGAAGTTTTTCTCTCGAAAATTGGGGTGGAATTTTTGGTTTGTCTCGACGACTGTGTTGTCACGTTACTCTAGGGTGGTAATTGAGAATTTATACGTTACAGTTTTGTGGAATTTTTATTCGAGATTTCCATTTGTTTCTTTGTTGGGAGTTGTTGATATAGAAATGTTGCGATAACTGTAATAAAGAGTAAAATTCTTTTCATATAAGATTTAGTTTTTGAAAAGATCGAGTTTGAAAATTGACCGATTATACTCGAGTTCAGTTAATTCTAGACCCAATAGAAAAGGATAATTAACAATTTTTTTAATACAAGATTTAGTTTTTTGAGAAGATCGAGTTTGAAAATTGATCGATTATACTCGAGTTCAGTTAATTCTAGACCTAATAGAAAAGGATAATTAACAATTTTTTAAATACAAGATTTTTGAGAAGATCGAGTTTGAAAATTAATCGATTATACTCGAGTTCAGTTAATTCTAGAGCTAATAGAAAAGGATAATTAACAATTTTTTTTAATACAAGATTTAGTTTTTTGAGAAGATCGAGTTTGGAAATTGATCGATTATACTTGAGTTCAGTTGATCCCAGTCCTGATAGAAAAGAACAATTAACAGGAGGTTTCTCTAGCTCATAAGATAAGATAAGCATAACAGTTAAGATAACAATAGAATACAAAGAATAGAATCAAATTTTTTTATAAAGTGTTTCGTTTCTACGAAAAATTCATTTTCGAATATTTGTCAAGTGACCGGGCAATTTTTAACATACTCAAAATTTATTTTCCTGAAAATGAACAAAATTTCGTTCCACATCTTTCGACTCATTCTCGCGACTCAATTGTTCCTTTTTCATTACGTTTTCGTAGAATTAGTCAAACTTCAGTATCCTCGATAATTCTTCAAACTCGATCTCCTCGAAAACGAATCATTTAAAAAAAAAAAATTCTGTCCTTTATATTCGACTGATTTTGTCCTCCTCTCGCTTGTATCTATCGATACTGAGACACCCTCGATATTATACTGACTGTGGATACTTTCTGCCCTTTCCGATTCGTATGTACTTTGATCCAGCGACTCGTGCGTGACTAATTTCTAACAACGTTACCACGAAAGACAGACGAGAGAATCGTCATCCATCTGACGCGATGAAACGGCATCCCGCGAGCAAAAAAGCGTTCGCGGGACACCCGCGAATCGGCAACTTGGCACGCAGATTTACGATCCCCCCTCGAATAATCCAATAAGCCGCGAACGATGCGGCGTGGGCGCAAATGATGGAAGTTGGCCAGCTGGTCCTCCACCACGCCAACCACCGTGTGGCTGGATTAGCACCCAGCGCGCGTTTCTATCCTCGTCCACGAGGCTGGTAAAGCCTCGAACCGTTCCGTCCGCTCGTAATAATCGTCAACGTCGAATTCGTGCTTGGCTCTCGAATGATAAATCACGGGCCAGGCCGCCGGTGCCCGATCGTATCGCCGCTCTCTCGCGGAAACTTCGCCGGCCAATAAATCTTTGGTCTCGCTCCGTGAAAAAAAAAGAAAAAAAAAATCCGGCCTCGCCGTTGACCGCCTCTGAAAATCGTAAGAACGAAACAGCGTTCCGCGGTAGTCACACTCGCGGTAGTCGAACGTTTGAAGTACGACAGTGGAGGGCGGAGCTTTCGGGAGCTCCAAACGTCTTCGTTAACGAGAAGAACGCAAGAGTGTGTGTGTGTGTGTGCGCGAATCGGCGCGCGTGCAGTCGATCGGCTCCGATTTTTCGTACTTGGCGCTCGCTTACGTGCCCTGGTCGAGTGCACTCGAGAAGAGAGAGAAGATTGAACCGCGGCGGTGACGACGAGCGAAAGAAGCGAGGTGGGAAAGAAAGAGCGTACCGGTATTCTAAAATTAAGCACCAGACGAGAAGAACGCGTCTGACACGCATCTACCGAGAATCACTTTAGTGTCTCCGGTAACCAGCGTTTCCCTTTATTACGAGAGATCCTCGAGTGACCGGCTACGTAGAAGAAGACGAAGAAGAGGAAGAAGAAAAAGAAGAAGATCGTTCGCTTTTCATCGTTTACCGATAAAAAAAAGAGAGAGAGAGAGAGAGAGTGAAAAAAGGAGGATGGAAAATTGCACACGCAACGACGCGCGCGTGTAAACAAACCCTCGCTCGCTCCCCACGATTACCTGCTTCGTTGCCAGACGAGGGGCACAGCCGTTGTTAGACTCTCGAGGATCTTTCACCGTCGCCAGACGCGCCGCAATTGTTACCTTTTCTCTCGCCGGGAATCCCCGTCGTCCGGCTTCCTTTTTCCCCCCGTCGAGTTCCCGTGAGGCCTCAATTTATCGCCGGCTTATTGTAAAAAACGCCAGAATCCTGCACCTGACGTTCCTCCTGCAACGATGGATTTTTGGACATGCCTGACACGACTGACGAAGTCTACGAAAGCGACTTCTACCTCTCTGTAAACGCAGCTCTGTCCCCTTTCGCTACGACAGCCCGCGCCAAGTGTTATGACACATCGATCGAATCTTTTTTGCGGGCCCGGTTAATCCGCTTTGTAGTGGAATGTCTTTTTTGAACTTCCTGGTAACGTTTCGACAATCGCCAGGCAATTGTTTCCTTTTTCCGGAAACGGATTTTAATCTTTTGAAAGATCTTCGAGAGATTTTTTTTTTAGAATCTCTGCGATAGATCAGGAGGGATTCTTTTTTCGTACAGCAATTTCTTATCGAACAAATTTGCTAAATGTCGAATCTCTCTTGAGTTTGCTGGAACGGAAAATCTAACCTCAAATGTTCGAGAGATTTTTTTTTTTTGCGACTAGATAGATTAAGAAAGATTTTTCTTCGTGCAATAATTTCTCATCGTAGAAATATTCGACTGTCGATTCCTTTTTTTGAATATCCTGGTAACGTTTCGACAAGGGCCTAGAATGTTTCTGTTTTTCTTCAAACGAACTTCAATTTTTCAAGCGAAAATCTGACCTCAAATTTCTGAGAGATTAACAATTACACCTATAGTCAGCCTTTCCCGAGTTGCGATAGATTAAGTAAGAGTATATTATATTAATATAAATATTCTGTCGAATAGAAAAAGATAGAAAAAGCTCGTCTCGATGGCCAAATGTATTATATATTTTTAATATGTGATTACTCCAATACATTAATAGATCCATAATAAACGAAAAAAAAAGAAGAAACACGTCAAGAAACGTGTTGAGATATCGCGGGGAGGATCGATCGACGAGCTTCCACGAAACGAGCGCGTCGACGACGTGGCGCTACGAGATCGCCGGATTCGTAGAACGACGGATCGTCCGTTCCGTGGTACGAGAGCTCATTAGACCGCATTTGAGCTTGATTAATTACGTTTTCGACGTGAACCGTCGGCGAGTGGTCGAACCGAAGATGCGCCTTAATCCGCCTGGACCCACGATTTCCCTCTCTCTCTCTTTCTCTCTCTTTCTCCCTCCCCCACTCTGGTCCTGGTATCGGCGATTTTAAGAACAATGTCGAGATTCAGAAGCAATAAATTATCCGGAAACGGCTCCCTGCGCTCAGGTAGAATAATTCCTCCCCCCCCCCAGAGAGGCCGCCTCTTAGCCAGGGATTAGAAATCGTCAGGTAGACGGCGACACGCGGGCACAAACGGTCGGCGGTTGCCTGCCTCCTTTTTCCTTTCGGGCGCAGCAGCGCCGTTTCGAGTTTGTCTTTTTCACGTCGCTGTCATTTAGCTCGACACGGCGGCGACGCTTCGGAAATACGAGGCAAACGGCTAGTTCTACTTCTGATGGAAACGAAATAAACGCGAGATTAATTTGTACGTTTTTCTTCCTTTTTTATTCTTCTTTTTTTTTTTTTGTCCGGATCTTTCTTCTTAACGCTTTCTCTCAACGCTTTTGCGCGGGAATTGGCGTGCCACGTCGAGAATTCTTTGTTTCAAAATTGCAATGTTTTCACAGTGTTAAATGTATATTTAAGCATAACCCAGGCAAAAATAATAAGTCTATTACCTGCTAGTAATTTCTATCGAGCAACGTACCGGTGAATTCAAAAAGGAGACGAATGATTGTAGACGATTTTGGTCGCTCGTTATGGTCCGCAATCGATTGCCAGCGCGAGCGGTTTAACCTCTCGCGTTGGAACGACGTGCCACTCACGTCGAGAATTCTTTTGTCCCAAAATTGCCATGTTTTCACAGTGTTTCGAGGGTATGTTTTTAGTGTAACCCAGGCGAAACAAGTAAATAAATTCATTACTTCTCAATAATTTCTATCCAGTGACTCTTCGTACCCGACGACGTCAACCAGAAATTGACGAATTATTGCATTATTGGTTCGGTCGCTCGTTACGGTCCGCAATCAGTTGCCAGCGCAACGTGGTTAAGGATTACCAACGGCCAACGTGTAACATTTCTGGCAGAGAGTTCTCTTTCCTTGTGTGCGAAGTAATTTCGAATAAATAATAAATTTGAATTGCTTATCGCCGAATTTGCCAAGAACCGATGCAACGAATGCGTTTCCATCGTTTGCACGCGAGAATATCAAAGAGTGGGGAAATCTCGCACGCTCTTTTGTTCTCCTTGTACACGAAGGAACTTTCTGTCGACGATAAATCAAAATTATTGTACGCTCGAGTCTGCCAAAATATCGTTGTCATTATTTGAACGAGAATTTCAAAGAAAGAGAAATTTCGCACGCTCTCCTCCCACTTTCGTCCTACACGGAAGGAATTTTCCTTCCGTTGAACGAATCGAAATCATTTTCCCCGAATTTGCCCAGAACCGTTAGAACGCCCGTGAATTTCCATCGAGGGGGAGGAAAATTTCGCTCGCTTTGGCGGGAAAAAATTTTGGCGTCTATTGGGCAGGGGAGGATTACAGTTAGTCGGAGAATGGCGACGACCAGTCACGAGCTTCGACGCGACTTTCGGTTGAGGCGGAACACGGGGGTTCGTGCACAAATTTCGGGCGTGTCGAGATAAAACGAGAGGGTGGCCTGGTGGGGATGCTGAGCTGGAGGATTCTGCCCTCCCCCGGAACGCGGGAAAACAGGGATAAAAAGAGGGCGCGCGGGCGCTGGAAAGAGAGAGAAAGGGAATACGAAAGTGGTGGCGTCGTGACGGTTGGAAAAGAAATCCGTCACTAAGGGCTCACGAAAGGCATCCAGTGGTCAGTCCGTATGGGCATCTTCCGCAACGAGGTCACGCTTTTCCGCGCGTGACTTCAACGCGTGGTACTTATCGTTTGAAAAAAACGATAAGTGCTTATCGGGAGTGTAGTGGACGTGCATCTACGTACGGTGGTGATTCAGTCACAGTGGAAATGGAGATATCTTGTGCGGGCTGTTCCTCTGGTGCCGAGGGCTCACGTTCGTCGAACGGCGGCGAGGAACGATTGAGTCATCATCCTCAAGAGGAAGCTTCGTCCGCGATGGACAACCAGATGATGCCACCACCGGCTGCTCCCGTTAGCAGCAGAGCCAGGGGGAACTTCGAGACTATGAAGCGTAAGGTGCGTTTTTAAACAGACGATCGGATAAATCATGGCGACCGTGTCTAATTAGAGGAGGGTTTCGTCACGAATTCGCTCCGTTTCTTCATTATCCGAGTTTCGCGTACTCGGTCCTCGTGACGATCGATTAAAGGAGAACGCAGAGGCGTGTATACATACGTGCATCCATGCTCTCGTTTTGCCGCGCGTAAACTCTTTCGTGCACGAAAAGAAGCCGAAATAGAATACTCGGTCCGGGGGAGCCCGTAAATGAGCGGCTTGGCAAGGGGTATAGCGACTCTAGAGAATGAGCGCGAGAGTGAGAGAGGGTCGGCGAGTTGGGCGATGGAAGGCAGTGGTGGAAGTCGGGCAGCCAGATAATCGCGGGCGTTAAACTTTTATAGGCCTGATTTTCATTTATATGTTAAACACGTCATAACCCTGGCGAGGGGAGATCTCGAGCGTGGTGTGTACGGTGTGTGCACAAGTTTTTCGACGCGTGTGGGTTTGGTTTCCGTGCGCAGGTGTGCGCGCGTCCGGCACAGGGACAGGTTAAGGGATCGGGCGTAGACGAAGGACGGACTTTTATTTCGAACAAATGAGCGGTAGGTACGATGACGATATAATATATATGTATATATATATATATATACGTATAAGAAGATCGGCGGGCAAAGGCAAAGGAGAAACAGTGAGGGAGAGAAGCGACACCTGATTAATCGTCTTTTTATGGCTGGTAAAATATCGCCGCGCGATACGTAGGGAACAAGTTTCAAACCGACAGACACGTGAATTCCTCCTCGTTCTCGTCTCTTCCACTGGCTTATTGAAATATTTGACTGGTTTTTGTCCCGGGCGAGATTTCGATTAATATTCCCCAGCCCGTTCGTTCGCTGTCAGCCCTTTTTCTTCTCCCCCTTCTTCTCGCCGTCTCGCCTGCTTTGGAATTTCACCGATTCTCCCGGTGTAATTCGTTGATAAAGGGGCACGTCCCCGCGTAATGGTATCGATTTATACCCGTTCGCAACGGCGACGCGTCATCGCGTCGAACCACCCCGCGAGGGGGGAGGTCACGTATAATATTCCTACGTCCTCGCGTTGGTCACGCGGCCTTTTCACGCGGCCGCGACAATACGAGCGTCTCTCGAAAATCTCTTTGACGACGAGACAGTCGTCGCCTCGTTGGCTCCTTCTCCACGGCGACCCCGCGTGACAAATGGTGGCGGCGGAATACATTACGCGCCACTTATCCCTGAAAAAAATATCAGCTAATAGGTGTATACAGAGAGATGCGTATAAATGAGAGACGCGTCGTGGCGCGGATGAAAGAGAATCGGGCGAGAGAGGTGTCGTGTCGGCCATTGAAATCAAAAAGGTTACGGTGAATCGGTGGCATAAATGGCTACCAAACCAGCGCGCCCGGCGACATCTTTCCAACCGACAAATCTCCACCGAGCCATCGATAATAAATTCGGTCGTCGCTTCGTCTTTTCGTCTTTTCTTTTTTCGACCAAGGACCGCCGCGGCCGTGAAAAAGAGGCTCGGAAGTCTCCTGTCAATGAAAGATGGGCAGCGAAGCATCTCGGGATTCGTCACGCTAACGTGAGCCTCTTCACACAGGGACACGCGAGAACTCTGATCCTCGGTTTCGTTTGGAACGCGTTGAACGTACAGATCGTACACGTCTGTCCAATTTTTCTCCCAACCCTTTCGTTATCAGGTATCTTTCATTTTCTCGAGAAAACGCGAGAAACGGCGTTAAAGATGTCAACGTTCCGTTCGGTTCGGATAGGGATTTCGTTGACGAGCACAAACGGAGTGGGTCGTAGCTAGCGATATAAAGCCCGGAACGATGCCTTAAACGTTTCTGGTTACGGCAATCGTTTAATCACGCGGCTCGATACGCGGCCCTCGAACGTTCGCCGCTGTAAATACTCGTCCAGAGTCTCATAAACGCGCTCGGTAGGCCCTCCTAATTTCGATGGATATGGTCAACAAACGTCCGGCGGATATATCTCTCGCGAGCGGGAACAGCCAGAAAGTGGCAACCCGGTGGCTTTTACGACGATCGAGTGAGCCCGGCCTCACTAAAAATTATTAATAAAAACATTCTCATTCGGCGTCGCCACTGTAAACATCGGATTTTAAATGTCGTAGCCAAAAAAATCGTAAAAGAGCGCTGGACCTGGCTGCGTTTCTCTCTCTCTCTCTCTTTTTTTTGTTTTTTTTTTTTTGCTTTTTGAATCTACGCAGTTCGACCAGATCGAATCGACTTTGCGTTTTTACGAGCCTGTTCCCCTGTCCCGCGAGAGGACAATGTCCCTGCAGCAACGTCGAGTTTCGCCCGTCTAGGCTTTAATAATGTCCCCCTTTCTCCGCCGATTTCTTACACTTTAAATCCTTTGTGAACGTCCGCGAAACCGAGAGAGACGAAGGCAACGTAACCACTGCGATTTTTTTTATCGACACTTTACGTTACTTTGGGAGACTGTTTTTGCACCGTGCAACCACCGCCACTCTGACCTTTTGATTCTAGTTTGTCTCCAGTGGACAAAGCTTTCGAGGAACGATTCTTCGAACAACGAGATCTCGTCCAAGTTTCTTATTGTGATTTTTTTGATAATAGACAGAATTTTTTCACGGTTTAACTGTGAAAAAAGACAGATACGACATGACTTGAAAATCTTTCGTTTACTTAGTCTTAAACTAGTTTGAAAACTCTATATTTTAACAATATTGAGGGAAAGTGACCCTACTTGGTACGTGGATTGCAAATATATCCTTTTAAGCCACTTTTGTCAGAAAACAGTTTCTAATCTTCTACAGGTTAAATTTTTCAGCACAGTAAATACAATGCTAGTCTTTTAATAGATTGTTTGTTTCCTTAATGCTCGTTTCCTTTGTAATAGTAATCAACACTTGACGCAGTTTTCAATTTCTTTTGTATTTTCTCAAGTAGAACCACTTTAGTTAATAATTTAAATGCAAATTTGGTCTTTTGATCAATTTCGATTGATATAGCAGAACTCTCCTTTTTGTGTCGTTTGCGTCCGTTTCTACAGTTTGACGTACAGTCAGTTCTTCTTTTTTCTGAATACCAGGACCCTTGACCAATCTTTTTCATACATGTACTTAACCACTTTGTAAATAATTACCATATCTACAACCTGTGAGACGAAATTGCAAATTACGTAATTTAGATTGGCATTGAAATTACCACGGTCACGTATGTGTTGAAATAATCGACGAGCTATTCAAACTAGGCTAGGAGAGAATTGTCTGAACAATATCGTAACATTTCCGAAGTTCTAACTTCATACGGCCGGTGCTCTTATTTTCGATTCGATGCACTTGTCGCCCCAACGTTCTCCACTTGTCGAAAGATCAATTCCACTTGCGTCGATCGCCCCCTCGGAGTCGATCTTGTAGCCACCGTTCCTCTCCGTCGTAGTCCCTCGTTAACGAACACGAATCTCGAGATATCGAAACGAGGGGAACAGCTCCCGGATAATTGGTCACATTTAAATATCAATTTTCGGGCTGGCCCCGTACGGTGTTGACCCGGTTCGCCAGGGTGCCGTCATTATTATTCTCGTTCGAGGGTCGGGCTTATAGCAGGAGCACAGCGATGGAATCGAGACGGGCCGATAGAGTGAAAAGAAGGGTCAGTCAGTGGAGAACAGTCAGACAGTCGATGGGAAAGAGAGGGAACGAGGTGTTCGGACAAATAGAAACGTTCACTTTGCCCGGCTCGAGAGACTGTTCTCTGTGAGGTCGCCGGCTACATAGCGCTGTCGTGTAAACACGCGCTAACTGCCTCCTCTTGCCGACTCCCGCGCTCCTCCTCCCCCCTCTCTCTCTCTCTCTCTCTCTCTCTATCTCCGCGAACCTCGATCGCCACTATCGATGTATCGTCTTTTACAGGCTCGCAGACGCCATCGAAGAAATTCGTCGAACACCGTCGTTCGTTGAAATTCCAAGTTGTTCTTCGCTTTGCCTCGCGTTACACTAATTAAATACAACTAATTAAATACTCGAAATAATGATCAACGTTTCGCCAGTGTTGGAAGTTGGAAGATTCCGCGCGGCTGCATCCCTATTTTCTTGCTTCCGACTCTACGCCTCGATCATCCTTATCGCCGCTGCAATAGTTTGTCTCGCGGAGAGAAACAAAATTCTTCTCGATTTTTCCAACTGGCGTTAACGATAGTTACAATTATAGCGACAATAATCACATATATAACAGGTTAGGGATTTGAATTGCCTACGCTCGGGCCACGCTTTAGAGCCACGGCACGGGGAACTCGGCGTATCTTTCGAACGGTTACGTCGAAAGATTTTACACTGGCCGGGAGGAGGAGAGGAGGTTTCCTCCTTTCCACGGTTCGATAAATTCCCATCGGCGCAGAATCGCGGAGGTAACACGAGGTAACAAAGATGGCCGTTGATACCGCGGGCAGGAACGACCGTGCGTTCTGTGTGCTCGGCCGATTAGCACGGCGGTGCGAGTTGTTTCGCTTCCTCGTTAATAAGAGAGCCTCTCCCCTCCGTGTTTCTCCTCATCCCGAGCCTTCATCGATTCCTCTCTCTCTCTCTCTCTCTCTTTCTCTCTGTTTCTTTCTTCTCCATCTCTCGCAGATCCACGCGTAATTCGAGTCCTTCCCATGGCTATGTCCAGATAATTCCGGCTAGACAATACTGTTGCCTGTGCACCGCGTGGGACCACGACCTCCCCGGGTCGAAGACACTTCAAACTGTCGCCATCCTTCAGAAAATTCGCCTAGACGAGAATTACTCTGCCGCTGGATACGGCTTGTCCAGTCAAAGCGCGGCGCACGAATATCAACGAAACAATAAGAAGACACGATACGAATCGAATATTCATAAACCCCTAACCGCCCTGTCGTAGATATTAATCCTATTACACGGTCCATTGAAATAAATTACGATATAAAATCAAACTCGTCCGACCGGGTGACGGTGAGAGATCTCTCGATCCCCCTCGGGGTAGAAACATTAATCGCCGTGGCAAGGTCTCGCGTTGCACCGGGCACACCATCATCGGCCATCGTCTCTCGAGGAGCATCGTCGCTGAGGCCGGCCAACGTTCTCGATCGCGGCCGTGTTTCTCCACCTCCTCCTCCTCCTCCTTCTTTTTCTTCTCCGGTGTTGCTTTCGCGCCGTTCCTTCATTATTTACGTCTTGATTTATTATAATCGAAGCTCAGCCGCGTTTGATCCGTACCGAGCTGTAGCCCTCTTCTCTCTCTCTCTTTTTTTTTCCCCCCCCTCTTCACGCTCTTCGATGAAACTGAACCCAACGCCATCAGACACCAACAATGTATTCTAAACATATCATCTCTCGATTTCCTTTTTCCTTCGATTTCTCGCGAGAAGAAACCTCGGGAATGCAAACGCCGAAGACGATAGAAATTTCGATCGCCGTTGCGATTCGAGGGAGGTTCGCCGGGTGGTGATTAATTGAAAAACTCGAGGCACAGCCTCTGCTTGCTCTTCTTTCCTTCTTTGTTTCGCGAGCGGCCCTCTCTCGTGTGTACACGTAAACACACGCGCGCGAGGACGATGAAAATAAATTCAAATTACGAGCGCGCGGCTCGTTTCTCGTTCGTGTTCTCGTTCCCACACCACCACGGGGACCGTGCAACCGCAACATCGCGGCCTTTATCACGATATCGCGATCAAATTGGACGAGCTACCGAATTAAATCTCGCGATCGTAAATCTCGCGCGTTCGGCATCTCGTTATCTCTCCCCGGTCGGATTTGGCCGAAGAAAAAGAATCAGTCGTCGTCGTCGTCGTCGTCGTCGTGGTGATGGTGGTGGTTGTACTGGCGATGGCGAGGGAAGTTATTGGCCGGCGACTCACCGCTACGGAATACCGGTTGATAAAGGAGCAGTCTGCAGCGGCCAGAGAGATTAACGCGCTGGTTAACGCGCATTTGCACCGGGTCTCTGACCGGGTTCCTCGCGCCACGGTGCTTCCCTGCTGTCGTCCAAATTGAATTAAAACGCGAGCGCGTTCGACCGAACGAGAAACGATCGGACGATGTTTGAAACAACGCGCGAGTGCTACGCTGCTCAGATCGCTTGTGGGAATATCGATCAAATCAGGGGCGGTCTTTTGCTGCCCGATTGAAGTTATGAGAAGAGTCTAATCTATTTTTTTTTTTTTTTTTGTCGGTAATTCGTAGACTTGCTTCAAACGGACGTTTCGTAACTTTGTATATATATACGTTGTTTTTAAATATAGATATCATATAGGTATCGTATTGTCGTTTTTGCATATCGTCAAATTAAGGATCTCCTTGTGTTCTCAATATGGGACAGTGTGTTTTATAATGTTGAAAATTTTTATGATTAATCTGACCGAAAACTAACTACTGAGTCGTTTTCCCTTTTTAATTGTTTTTTTTTTTTTTTTTTACGGTATATTGATCATTTTGTTCGATCTATCGCCATCTTTCCAAGGCGACTTCTTATCTTTCTCGACAAAAAACAGTTTGACGTTCTCATTAGCAGTGGAATTTAACGAATAAATTGTGACAGTGTCGTGGTTTAAAAGTTCATCGTTCAGATAATTTTTCATTTACTTTGGAACAGCATTTTTTTTTTTTTTTTTTTTTTGAAAGTAGCAAAATATTGCTTTGTGATTTTGCGTTTCAAGATCGACCCGAAAGGAACGGTCGTTTCTTGCAAGCGACCGTGCATTCTCTTTCTCTAAAACAAAGTTTGCACGGTTAAAATAAAGTTAATTACATTCCAAGATACGTGCGTTTATCTATTGAAAGAAAAGGCAGTTGCTTTTTTACCCGTTTACTTATCGCTACGCGAGGTATGTTTATACACATAATTCGTATAATTGCGACAATCTATAGGAACGAATAATTGCAACAGAATGCCTAAGAACGTTCGCTAAACGTTCATTAATTTGAAGGATCAATCAAAATATAATACAATTTCTCCGATAGAGTTCATCGTTGAAGAATATGGTTACTTCACTTTTGAGTTTCGTTACCTCTTGCAATTAAATTTCACCCAAGACTTTAGAAGAATCACAGTTACTATACTTGCTTTGCGACTATCTTTTGGTTCTAATAATGTTTATAATATGGTACCATATTTATTATCTTCATTGTCTATACATGTATATATATAGTCTATATAGTTATATAGTTAGATATATAGTGGATACATAATTATATAGTTATATAGTTCTATATATATACATATATATATAACGTATATATAGCTATATAGTTTTATATATACACTATCGTAAACATTTGGCATATTTGGTACCATATTTATTATTATTGTCTACACACACACATACATATATATATATATAGTGGATATAGGAGTTATATAGTTCTATATATAAATATAGTGGATATAGTGGTTATAGGAGTTATATAGTGGATATAGGAGTTATATAGTTCTATATATATAATGTATATATGGTTATATAGTTTTATATATACACTATCGTAAACATTTGGCATATTTGGTACCATATTTATTATCATTGCCTACATATACATACATACATATATATATATAGTGTAAATATAGTTATATAGTTCTATATATATAATGTATATATAGTTATATAGTTTTATATATACATTATCGTAAACATTTGGCATATTTGGTACCATATTTATTATCATTGCCTACACATACATACATGCATACATATATATATATATATATAGGATATAAAAGTATACAACGTATAGTATAGTATAGTACGTATAGTATAGTACGTATAGTATAGTACGTATAGTATAGTACGTATAGTATAGTACGTATAGTATAGTACGTATAGTATAGTACGTTATAGTATAGTACGTATAGTATAGTACGTATAGTATAGTATAGTACGTATAGTATAGTACGTATAGTATAGTATAGTACGTATAGTGTAGAACATACGAAATACATATAATGTATAAAAAAAATTGCGCGAAATGTTGCAGAGAAGCAACGACGACTCGAAGTCGGGGTGTTTCTCGCGTGTCCGCGCTTCCTCGCACTCTCGTATCCGGTCGCGATCGACGCGTCACGCCGCGCACGAGGCAAAAAGAGGTTTAGCGGGGTAGGAGGACGAGGCGTACGAAAAGAAAGAAGCGGCCGGTTCCACTTATTAAGTCGAGCTGCCCTTTCCCGCGATTGCTTATCGGCCGCGATTAGCTCGCGACGTCGAGCACCGAGCGCAAGCAAACTTCGCTCTATCGAAGTGCAAATATTTGATTTGGCCAAGATCGATTGCCCGAGCCGCGATTAATTTACGCGCGATTGCTCATCGAATTAAGAAACGCGGCCGCACCGTGTCCACTCGCGATAACCATCTTCCGATCGCGCGTATCAGCCGTTCGTGTTTTTACATCG
This sequence comes from Frieseomelitta varia, assembly GCF_011392965.1. Lineage (NCBI taxonomy): Eukaryota > Metazoa > Arthropoda > Insecta > Hymenoptera > Apidae > Frieseomelitta > Frieseomelitta varia. The sequence goes on from NW_025110683.1 coordinate 28,966, forward strand.
ATTTCACAGAGTTTTACGGATCACAGTATCGAGTGTGTTTAGCTTCGTGACAGAAAATGAACTTTTTTTGGAAAAAATTATGTGGGAAAATAAAATTTTCTAAAGATATAATACCTGCTGTTTTGTTCCACAGGGATAGAATTGAAAACAATTATTTTTCATTTAATTTAATTATAAATATAAAGTCGTTCTGTCCGTCGTGTAAGAAATTATGTTAATTACTATGTTTGGGAGTTTTTACCGTATTTTGAATTATTTCGACATGCAAATATGTCTCTTTGTTAATAGAATCGCAATTTTTGACAAAAAAAAGAATTTTTTTAAAAAAATTGCGAATAAAATATTCGCCGCCCTCCTCCACATTCGTTGTCCCAAATTTACTTTAATTATTCACATTAAAGTTGAGTAGTAACTTTAATTATTATATTATTTAATATTATTATAATATAGTATATAGTATATAGTATATGTTAGTATTTACTTATACTTATAATAGTATTATATATTACAATTATATAAAATTATATATTATAATTATTATAAATAGTAAATATAATAGTATTATTATACTAATTCAACTTCAGTATGAGACAGAAAAACGAAAGAAGAAAAAAAAAATGTCGAAATAATCTACAAAGACTTCCGAATCATTTCGCTCGCAAAACATTGAAAATCTTCAAGTCGAAATTTTTACCTATGTCAGCACGGATGTTCTGAAACTTGTCACCCAATCACATAATCGTTCATAGTTCGATTCACGTATCGAGGGTCTTGTTTTAGAAGAACACCGTTACCCGGTTTTATCCTACTTTTTTCCTACTTCTTCATACATGCGTATGTATGTACATGCGTGCTTGTCGCGAGAATTGAACGAAGAAACCGCGGCACGTGTGACAAATCGAAACAGGGAGAGAGGAGAGGGGTGTGCGTGTAGCCGAGAAACGTGGTTTCGACGAAAAGGGTTTATAAATTGTACAGTCGACGACCAACGACCACCAACGATCATTTTCACCCATCGCGAGCAGGGGAAACGTGAGACGGTGTTGAAGGCTCGAGATCGGTACGTAGGGCTGTTGCAAGGACGGGGTGACGAAAACTGACTGGAGAAAAAGAGAGAGAGAGAGAGAGAGAGAGCGAGAGAATGGAAGAAACAGCTCTTGTCGGAGATTATTAGGCTGCCGACATAAAACGTGCTTAGGTGCGATTTAATATTTCCAGCTACGGGCATAAAATCGCCGGCGTATCGAGCCACTCTCTCCGCTTGTGAGAGAAAGAGAGAGAGAGAGAGAGAGAGAGAGAGAGAGAGAGAGAGAGAGGACGTGTCCGTGGGGCCACGAACTTCGCTCTTTATGCCGTTCCCTCTTTGTGACGCCGACATCTGGCGTCATCGAACGTCAACCTTCCTCTCGTTCCTTGTATTTTATACCCCTCTCCGCGTCGTTAAAAAAAAAATAAAAATAAAAATAAAAATAAAAAATAGCTCTCGACCTCCTTGGCCGCGTTGGCCGGCCCCGGACTCTTTATTTGCGTTTTCGTCCCGGTTTCCAGGCTCTCGCGGGCTTCATCGGCGACGCGTTTCGGTTTTAATATCTCAATCTCGTTCCAAAGGTACTTCTTCATTTCAGAGTGAAAACTGTCGTGAGTTGCTCTCGCAAATGGATACTGACTCTCTGATAATTACTGTCCCAGAGCATCGCTCCAACTGTTTGAGAGAGAAAGAAATGGAGAAGTATCTTAAGAGCTACGTACACGTTCTATCGTCTCTCTGTATATTCGACGTTCGATGAAAATTTCATTGCCCGTACACACACACACACATTGCACGCGCGCGCGCGCGCGCGGTGTGTGACAAAGTAATCATCACCAGAGAGAAAGGTTTCGTTGCAATCGTTCTTGGGAGGTGGCGAGAAGATTTCGTTTCGGTAGAGCCGGCAATCAACCGCGAGGGGACGAAGAAAGAACGTTGGGAAGAAGCTTTGGGGGCGAATCGCTCGAGAAACGTCGACGATCTCTCTCCCGGAAGCTAACAGCTGGCTCAAAGAAAAGCGAACGAACGCGAGGAAAACCTCATTCGGATTAGAGGTTTGACCAGGAGAACCGTGGGGGGAAGAAGAGCCCGTCTTCTCTCTTTCCGCGAACCGATATCGCCGGGATAAAGCCGATTGATTTCGCCCCGATAATGGGCGCTCACGGATTGCGCCTTTCTCCTTCGCCACTTTGTGCCTTTCCGCCTCGATACGCGAGACGAAACCGATATGTGTCTACTTGGATTCTCGATGGAATAGCAGCGACAGTTTATACTGATTATTTCGAGTAACGGATGTGCAAGCGATCGCTTTTGTCGCGTCACTAATTTTCTCAGTTACAGAGATTTGATTTCTTTTCGATGAGGTTTTTTTTTTTTTCTTTTCTTAAATTCGATGCTCAACACGGAGATGTTTTTAGTAGAACTTTTTTCGAAAAACGTTGCTTACGTCCCGACCAGCACTTTTTTGTATATCTATTCCTGCTGTGAACGAAAGGTTTCCTTTTACGAAAATGGTACAGCAAATTGTCGGTTTAATATAAGAAACAACGCACAGAAAAGGAATTATATATATTTTCATCTTTTTTTTTTTTTTTTTTCGCGCGAGAACGAACAAATTTTTAAGCCTGATACGTTTAGTGTTGAGGAGAAAAGTTTTGGACAGAAATAAAAATTCCTTTTGTTGGGGGGGGGGGGGGTAGGTAATTTGTTCGTCAGTAAAAGTACTCGATTGTGAAAATGGACTTTTAATCAAACGTTCTAAAACAAACGCGTTTCCGTAGAGCTTTCATTCGAAAACATATTCCTTGAAAATATTCAAAAGTGTAACGTGTATACTTCTTTCCATAAAAATTCCACGAAAATAGATATCTTTTTACATATATATATATATATATATATATACACGAGTTTGAGCAGAATTCCGTTTAAAAACAACAAGAACCTGATTCAGAATCGAACAATAGAAATTCAATTCCGATACAAATGTCTGACACTGTCAACTTATCATTTTCTTATCCGTAATAATTTTCATACGCCGATCGTTCACGCGGCTATTTGTACGCGTTCGTAAGATAACGATTCATTAAATAACGATTAAACAAGTAAATAAGATAACGATTAAATAAACAAACGATTGAAATCGATGGCAAGATCGCGGAAATCACAGCGCTCGCCGGAAGTTGCAGCTATCGATCGGAGTTTCGCAATCGGTGAGATTGATCAGGGCAACGATCGCTCGTATATCGTATACGATCACAGTGGATCATCGTTGTCTCTCACAACCGGCCCGATACACACGAATTCCCGAGCTTTTCGTTCGCCTGCCGGTCTACGAGCGAGTCGACTGCTGGTCCGCGTCACGCTTATTGCTTCTTCGCCGGTAGTACAAACAATCTGCAGTTTCCTTGATATTTCAACCGGCCCACCCCTGTCTCCCATTTTTCCCGGATTCTCCGCCGATTCTCCGTATTCTAATGACTTTACGACCCATTCTCGCGATCAAAGGAGCTCGGGAATACCGATCGTCTTTGTCTCGAGATCATCCTTTTCCAGCGACGCGTGGCGTGGAACAACGATCCGTGTTTGAAAGTTTGTTTGCACGTGGATCGTTGGCGATCGAATAACGATCGACGAGAGTTTGAAATTATACGTGGGCTGGACCATCGACGGAGCCATCTTCTGTCAAGTTGAAAAGATATCGCGAAAGAGGGCAATTTTTTCACGGCAATTTCCTCTGCTTTAACAGCGTTTCGTTTTCTTCCGAAAATGATTTAAAACTGGAAATTCATTGATAAATAATAAATAAATAACAATTGATAATAAATAAATGATATTAAAATAATAAATAATAAATGATAACGAAATAAAATAAAAAATCTGACCGCGAGGTGGATGAGAAGTTGGAATTTTCACAGTTACATTCGCAATTACTCGCAGAAGAAGACGATTAAAGAAACAGATCGAACGAATAATCGAGGCGAATTTTTCTGACTAGAATCGACTCGGTTCCGTGTCGGTGGCAACATTGGGCATAAAACGCGCGGTGGCCAAGTGGAGTCACTCGTAAATCAACGAAACGGATGGGGCCGTTGTTTGCGTTCGCGAGGGTTGATTATTTATCGATTAGGCGAAAACCTAGGAGATCCCAGGAACGTGCAAGTGGAATATTTGACAATGATCTTCTGCGAATCTTTCAGAAATACGTGGAACGTGAACGAACAGTTTTCGATGACGGCATGATCGCATAGTTGTGCAACGTGGTCTATAAAATGGCCGCGTAATGCGACGATCTTCATATGAGAAGCTTGAGACTATCAAGATAGTCAGTTTTACAGAGTAGATATAGAATTTTCGATAACACAACAAAACCATGACAGTTCAAGTGTCAATTAATTTCTCAATTACTTTTACAAAAGTAAAGAAACAATTTTCGACGAGGACACGATCGTAAAGTATCGGACACATGACGTGATTTGTAAGATGGTCGCTGATTTTATCCAAATTCTTCGATTAGTTTTGCAAAGTAAATGAATAATTTTCAATGACGACAAGGTTGTATGTAAAGGTTGTATGCTTTGTAAAATGACCAAGTAATGTGCTGATTTTCACCTGAGAAGCTTGAGACTATCAAGATAGTGCAAGCGTCAGTCTCTCAGTCAGTTTTTCAAAGTAAATATAGAATTTTCGATAACACAACAAAACCATGACAGTTCAAGTGTCAATTAATTTCTCAATTACTTTTACAAAAGTAAAGAAACAATTTTCGACGAGGACACGATCGTAAAGTATCGGACACATGACGTGATTTGTAAGATGGTCGCTGATTTTATCCAAATTCTTCGATTAGTTTTGCAAAGTAAATGAATAATTTTCAATGACGACAAGGTTGTATGTAAAGGTTGTATGCTTTGTAAAATGACCAAGTAATGTGCTGATTTTCACCTGAGAAGCTTGAGACTATCAAGATAGTGCAAGCGTCAGTCTCTCAGTCAGTTTTTCAAAGTAAATATAGAATTTTCGATAACACAACAAAACCATGACAGTTCAAGTGTCAATTAATTTCTCAATTACTTTCACAAAAGTAAAGAAACAATTTTCGACGAGGACACGATCGTAAAGTATCGGGCACACAAACGTGATTTGTCAGATAGCCGTTGACTTTCATCCGATTTTATCCAGATACTCCGAGTGTTAATTCTTCAGTTAACTTGACAAAGTGAACAAACAAATTTTCGACGAGGACACGATCGCAAGGCGCATATTATTGTACGAAGTGATTTGTAAAATGGCACGACACACTGATCTTCGTCTACAAAAGCATCAGACTATCCAGATAGTCTGAATTTCACAAACTACCAACCAACTTTTACAAACCGAACAAATAATTCCCGACAACGACAACGTGATCGCTAGAGACTGTATACACGATTTACATACGCGTGGAACGCAACGACCACGTGTCTGGCCCGTTGCAAAGTATAATAGAACGAGTATGCGAAAGGAGACGAAAGAAAACGGAGCAGAGCTAGATAGATAAAGCATTCCGCGGATCGTCTTGACCCCGGCCACGGGACGCATTCGTTTAAGGCTGCACCCGTTTCCGTTTCGCTCGGGACGCACCCTTATAAAAGCGGTTTACGACCGGAAGTTAACCCCCCCTCCCTGTGTTTCCGCGTTACACGTGCGAAAGCACCAGCAGTCTCGTAAGCATCTAATTACGTAGTCGAGCGAACGTCGTGGCTACCTCGTTGAATTCGCCTTTTGTCTAATCTCTTCTCTGTCCAAGCACTTTCAAATCTCGGTCCTTTCATCGATCGCGGCGCGAACCACCTCTTTGTCCCGTGTGGCACGCTTCTTCTTCCGTGTGCTTTCAACCGAGTCTGGGCAAAAGGCGATTGCAATCTGTCAAAAGGCGCGCGTCGCCGAGAGAAACTGGCAAACGGCGCGCGTTCACCGTTATCGTTGTTCCTTATCAGCCGGAAGTTGGCGAGTTGTCTGCCGAGGGAATCTCTAGAGTCGGCGGTAGAAAGAACCTAGCGCTTTCGATAATCACTCGTCGTAAAAGTAACATCAAAGTGTTATGCGACCTCTTTGAACGCGAATTTTGACGTGCTGACCTCTCTTTCTCTCGTGATCGGATGTACACGCTCGTCAAGTTCTCTTCTACGATCGCAGCGTAGTTAAACTGATCACCATGTTGCAGAGTCGTCAAGATCCTCTTGAATAATCCTGTTGAAATTTGAGAAATTTGAAATCAGTTATAAAAGTAACGTAAAGGATTCGCAGAATATAGCCAGATTTTTTTCTCAGAGAAGGTTACGCACGCGTGTATACAGAAAAGAAGCGAAGAATTCTCGATTCTCAGATTATTACGATTGTCTCTAGAGGGAGACACTTATTGATGATCGATTATCGATCGAATTGCAACGGATTTCAATTATTCTGCTGTCGACTTATTCGACTTGGTGCACCTAATGTATTATTATTTTGTGCACGGTGTTAGACATTTCCTGTGCATTACGTCTACAATTGTATCTATCGCTAAAAATCCACTTCCAATCTAATTAACAATATTAACAATATTAGTAATATCAGATTTTGTCCTATTTCTGAATCATTAAACTCCATATTAGAACGTTTGGCTAAATTTCATTTCATATAGGGGTCAGAGAACGCTCTGTGTCAATCTATGAAAGTTTCCAAACTTCACGATAAAGATTGATCATAATTTCTACCGAGAATTCCTATCCGTTCTTTCTTATTTCCTCCATCAGCTGTACATTTGAATTCTCGAACAAATTGTTCTCGCCGGCAGAGAACGCCCAGCAGGAACATTTCGTAATCTCCGGAAACAGAAACCCGGAAGGGGAGTGCATGAAACATTACGAAACGTATCAATCGCGCGGATGTCCTTGCGCAGCGAGGATCGATAAATCGATCGTGGAGAATGATGAATCGTCCCGTGGCGAGAGGGACTCGACGACCCGACGATGGGATGCTAACGATAGTTAATCGCCCGAACGATATAAAAGCGCAACCGTATCGCGTTCGTGGACGCGCGATGGAGAATCATTCCGTTGGACGTGGCGCTAGGCAGCGGCGTTGTGCATCGATCATCTGACCGGGGCCGCGTCCCTCCTTCGCCACAACGCAGGGACGAAAGTAACCCGATCAACGTCGGCTGTATCAGGAATTATTATTCACCGGGGGCCCCCGTCAGTCGATGAGAAGGAGAGGGCGGGGCCCGCGAGGCATGCATCATCGAGAGCAAATTCCGTTCTCCTCTCTTTATTTTCACGGTGGTGAAGCGACGCGGAGGAGCGAGAGAGAGAGAGAGAGAGAAAGAGGAAGATCGAGACAGAGCGATTCTACCCGATCTTCACGTGGCTGCCGTCAGTCCGCTTAACTGTAGATCAATCAATATACGCTGGTTGAACCCTCGGAACCCTCTCTCTCTCTCTCTCTCTCTCTCGTTCTCTCTTCGTTTCTCCCTTGGCCGTGCTCGCGTTCGGGCTCGTTCCTCTTTCTCCCCGACCTTTTACCCCGTCCTCTCCCTCCGGCTGCCCCTAACGAGCTCATCGCTCGCGCAGCCAAAGAAAAAACACGAGAAAGTGGTACAAAATGGCCCTTGAGAAATGTCCGTCCGTCCGTCCGTCCGTCCGTCCGTTCGTTCGTTCGTTTGTCCAGTCGTTCGTCTGAACGGAAAGGGTGGACAGGCGGGATCGAGGTGTAGGGCGTTGCCACGAGAGAGAACACCGTGGAATGTATGAATAAGTGGGCCGCGATACGCAGCGCCGCGCCGGCCATTTCGGAGAACCAAATCGCTGCTCCTACCAGTTTCACCTTGTTTCTTTCGTTCTTTCGCTACGCGCACGATATAGCCAGGAAATTGCGACGATCGGCTCCGTCACTTTGCATTTACGATTTGCCACGTGACGGTCCAAAGATTCGCGAAAACGAATGTCGAGCGCGGCGAGAGTTTACCTCGTTGAGAAAGTTATGCGAAACTCTGCGTACAGCCTGCCATTTCACGCGAACTATATTCAGAGCTTCTGAAATTCAGAGATTCGAGTCGAATCGGTATTTTTCCAGTCACATTTCAAGCTGTCCCAACCACGACCATTTTAATTAATTACAAAGGCATCGAGCGTGTTTTGCAAATTGTTTCGCGTCTACGTTTCATCTACGTTTCATCTACGAGCGAATCCTGCTGTAAAATAGGTCTCGGGGTATCGTAGGCGTCGTTCGATTGTATGGCACGTGTCCTTGGAAAGCGAACAATACCGAATGACAGACGACAAAACGCGTCGAGGAAACACCTTTTTCATTCTGCTTCGTATTGGACAACGAACAGAGGAGAACGATTACGACGATGACTAGATGACGTCTGGTCGATCGGTTAATGATTTTTTTTTTTTGCTCGATCGACTGAACTCTGTGGCGACAAAAATGATTCCGACGAGGTTCGAATTAACATTCTCCGTGTCTTGATAGTTCCAAGGAAACGCCATTCATTGCAACGCGCGGGTAAAACCGAGTATGATGCAAAAACGACTGCAGACACGCATTTCGACTCGAGACACATGTATAATTAAATTTGCATGTACATACATATATATACAATATATAATATAATTAATATATAATATAATTTGCATATACATATATATTTATATAAATATAAATTATAGTATAAATAATAAATAACTAATAGTATAGTATATAAATATATACTATATAAATAATAGTATATAGTATACTATTTATTTATTATTATTTATTATTTATACTATATAAATAATAGTATAAAACAATAATATACTATACTAAGTATTTATAAATAATAAATAACTAAATAACTATAAATGATAGTATACAGTATACTATTATTTATTTATTATTATTTGTTATTTATACTATATAAATAATAGTATGAAGAAATAATAAATAGTACAAATAATAAAAATAATAAATAATATAAATAATTAATATATAAATTTACATGTATATGCAAATTTAATTCAGATACACAGCATGCATATTAATTCAGTAACCTTTGTACAACGCGATCGACAGATTTATACCTCAGTTCTCGCTATTTGACGTTCTCGAAACACGACTCGAACCTCGATCGTTGAATATTTCATAGATCCGGATGATAGAGTCATACGTGCAAAGTTATACGGCTGTCAAACTGTGAGTTTTATCGGTACACAGCTTTTCCCTCCCTCTCTGCCTTCAAGTAGATTAATTATTACTCGATCGTTGATCGTTGTTCACTGTTGGCGAGGAGTGAAATTTCGTTCGTCCGGACACGTCTGCATCCACCAATAACAGCTTAAACATCGAATCAGCTCGTAAATTGGCGCGACGGAAGCGCGTGTTATCCGGACGATGATTCAAGGTAACATTCGACTCGTGTACCATCGCCGACTGCTTCTATCGGGCGATCGTTTGTCTTGGTCTCCGTCTCTCTCTCTCTGCGACGATATCTCTCTCTCTCGAGAGAGAGAGAGAGAGAGACTCGTCGCTACGTAATTTCTAAAAGCGGAAATCGCTGGAACCGTCACGTTTCGCGCGGTTTATCGTCCACCACCGGCGGTGCGACACTTCTTCGCAGCTGTCGCTTGAAGGTGATAAAGGGGCGGGCAGATTGTCGGGAACGGTCGTGACCGATCGAGACCGGCGACGAATGATCAAGGGAAGGATCTCTTGAAAACGGCAATTACTTTCAATAATCGTTCCCGGCCGTGTTGACGAGCCGAGTCGTGGGGTAAAAGAAAACGAAGGAGGACCAAGCTTGCCTCGTATTATAAAAGCAATTAGAAGGCCTCGGATTAGATATAGCACATCGTACATAACAAATATGATAATACGGGCCCCGCTAGCCCGAAGGGAATTTGGCTTTGCCTCGGTCTCGAGGGGGTTTCGGGTTATGAGGCAGGTTAAACGGAATCATTAATAATCGGAGCTAACTAATCTGCCTGTCGCTATGAGCACACTTGTTTCACTCCTGTTTTTATTAACCCGGGGCCGGCTGTGCAACGTTTTATTCGTCCGTGAGGGAACGGGGCAAACTCTCGAGAGAAACTCGCGCGACGATCGATCGCCAAGGGTTGTGAAAATCATGGTCACTGCTAGAAGAAACGGCCGGGGCAGAGTTGGGCAAAACGATTAGCCTGATTAACGATTAACGGTCCGCGCGGATGTTTGCGCACGTGGAATACGCAAGCAGCGTGTGCGAAATTTATGTTCGACAAACATGTAAATAACCGTGACAAGTATGCGAATATGCACGAGTAACGGGTATGTAGAATTTTCTGAACGAATATCGTTGTTCAGTGGTGTCTGAACTGACGCTAGGTGAAAATTCAACAATCCGACGTTACAATACTTGTAATGATGTTAAGTTGTCGCTATGCTACTGTGAATTGCGTAAATTACTATTATTATATATATATTTTTTTATTAACCTGTTGTTATTTTCATATTTGTAAAGCTCATTGTTCGTTCCCGACATTTGTTAGCGAATATTAATTTGTTGAAAACGTTCTACATTTGTACGAGACAATATTACATAACATTCAGTATACATACTATTTACCTACTTTTTTAACTACACACCTAATCTAAGAGACTAAATGTGAAAGGAACATTTAACGTATAATATTTAAAATATTGAAAGGTGCGCGTCTAAAAATACGTTTTTCCACAAACGTTCACAGTTTAATCATTCGCGATTACGATTAATGTAAAGTCAAGCATATTAATTCAAGGCTAGCGATTAGTTGATAATCATTAATCAATGAATTACGATCAGTTTAATAACTATTAATCATAAAATGATAAATGACTACGTTTGATTATAATTGTCTTGATAATTTACACTGTGTATATTTTGTAGAAAGTATATTTTTATATTTACTATAATGTGCGCTACAATTCTCTCAAGATTTGTTCCAAGTATTTAACAAGTTTCACATCGATTGAAAATCTTATACCAAAAATATATCAGACAGTTACAAGTTTTTTATCAAGTTGTTATAAATTCAATTGATACAAAACTACTATGCTATCTACGTAGAAGAATGAAAAACACATTATAGATCGTAACGAGACACAAATTAATCACTTATATTATACTTAGTAATTGATTGTCACAAAGATAATCGATTGCTGCCGATCTCTGGCCTCTGGAGAAATATCACAGACTTAATTGTCCAACAGGCCTCTCCTGTTGTCTCTGCCTACTCGCGAAAGAATAAAAAAATAACAAAAAAAAAAAAAAAAAAGAAAACACAGGAAACATTTTGTTCCCAACAAAATATCTCGATGGCCAATGACATCTATTCACCGTTGTCTTCTTTTTTTCAGCTGTACGAGATTAGCGATGATCCGAAAAGGAAGGAATTTCTAGACGATCTCTTTAATTTCATGCAGAAACGCGGTAAGTCTCAGCAAGGTATGGTATCACGTTCTCACAGACAATACTAATTTCACTAATGATGTGAAACACAGCCACGTCGAAACATACAACCACATACGATAAAACTCGTACTCACAACATCTTTTAATATACGTACGATTCGCGAAGGATTCGATCCCGCGGGCAAATACTGATGCGTTCCGATGGATCGTTTCAAGGCCTGTTCGTAGATCGGCAAGAATGCCTCGCGCAGTGACGAGAGGGTTCATCAATCCTCGCGCATCTGTCTCCATCGCATAGGCGAAGACGTATTGCGATCTCTTGGCAAGCGATCGCGGTCTCTATCCCGCGTGCACGAGGGGACTCCGCCTCCTGGATCTCGAAACGAATCTCCGGATTTAACCCTTTAGACCGCCTACGTTCCTCTTTCTCGGCCTTCTCGCGATCCACTTTCGAGAAACGAAGATCAGGAGAAGGCCTGGGGAGGGCCATTGTCACCGCGAAATTGTTGGTGAAATGTCGAATTTCATTCGAGCGGAAACGACTATACCACCTGGCTATATTTAACGCGCGCGTCTCTCCCGGTGGCACCGTCCCGGGACTATTTGCATCGTCGCGCGAACTTCGGTAACCGTGCCAAGGTATTCAGAATTCGGTGAACATTGCTCGCGCCTCGAGCTTACGTCACCGTCCATCCGTGCCGTCTAACACCATCCACGCGAGCGCAACGAACTCTCCGACCGCGACTTTAACAGTGCATGCTTCGATACAGCTGCGGTTTTTGTGACGTTTATGTATCGAGATGTTGGATTGTCGAGACTCGTCTTCGATTCGATTCTTATTGAAATTCTCGCTGCTGTGGTAGACGCGATTATTTAAAATTTAATGAAATAAATGCCAAATTTCATTAAACCCTTGCGCTGGCAGCTGGTTCGCGCAACTCGTCGCTTTCCAGTTTAAATACAAGGATAGAAATTACTAATCGCAGGAAATGATAAATTTATTATTTGCTTGCAATTGATTGTATTTAATATTGTAATATAGCTATATTTAATATTATAATATTTATAAATATATATTTATAATATTTATTTATTTATAAATATGTAATATTATAATATTTATATTTAATATTTAATACTTAATACATTAAATACTATATTTAATTTTTAATACTTAATACTTTAAGTACTAATATATTCAATATTTAATACTTAATACTTTAAGTACTAATATATTTAATATTTAATACTTAATACTTTAAGTACTAATATATTCAATATTTAATACTTAATACTTTAAGTACTAATATATTCAATATTTAATACTTAATACTTTAAGTACTTTATTATTTAATACTAGAATTGAAGGAAAAATATTGCAACATTGGAACAAAATACTGACTAGTACGCAGCAAGTATCAGGACTGTAGTCATCGGACAGTGTCCAGCAAGCGAAGAATGTAGCAAGTTCGACGTAGGTGGAACGTGATACAGCATTGAGCAGAATAGGAACATTCTTCGTCGCTCTCGTAAATTAGACAGTTTTCACTCGTCGTGCAACTATCTGCTTTTGTGTCACTCGCGCGAAATTACGAGGTGTCGTTCACGGTGTGTGTCGTACGCGCGAACGACGGTTGAAAGAGAACGAAGACTCGCACGTGTGACCCGCATCTCTCGCTTCCTGCGCACGTGGATCCTCCTCTATTGGGGAGTTCGCGCGAGCATCCGACATCGTAAATGTCCACGTGGTTGAAAGTTTCGATAATATGTTGCATCTGCCTCCTCCGTTGGACGGGACGAAATTAGATTCCAAGGGACCAGATTCGTCGGGCCTTTGTCGTTACGACACTGGAGAAAACGGATCTCCGTCGTGGAAATTTCACGCGTTCGTTTCTTTAATCAGAAGTCAGTTAGAAGTTAGAAGAAACCGGTATTACGGATGTCATTTTTTTTTTTTTTTCTTTTTTCCGCCGTGTGTGACGCGCAGATACAGAGCGGCGACAAGATAAATGGAAGAATTAAGCCGCCGGTGGAAACACGGACTTCTAATTTTAAACACCTCGGCTACCGACTCTTCAACAACAGCTCGAACAAAGTACCGAGAGCTCCTTCAGTTCCCGATATCTCGTTATCGTGTCTTTCCCTCCCGTGAAATACAGTAGAATTTGAAATTTCACTTGGTGAAATCAATCGACACTTTTTCTTGCGGGTTACCTCACTGTATACCCAGGAACTAAGAACTGTTACCAAGCACCAGCAAAGTAAAGAGAAACCAATTTCGTCGCCAGTTGTAAATATAGTTCCTTCTAAAATTGAAGGAGTCGCTTACCAGTTCAGATCAGTCATGCTAGATGAAGTTAATTTCCATTAGAAAATTAAAAGCCTCGATGATTGAAATATTCCCTTTATCGATCTCTTCTATAGAATAGCTGATAGAGCCATTAATTATTCTTTCCCGTCAGTCTCAAGTATACTTGAGAAATTTTGTATACTGGACGAAGAAACTTCATTCAACTTGCTGTTTTTATTATTCTGTCCGACGCATGTTTGACGCCTCGTCGGTAAAGCAGTTCGCCGGCGTGGACGAAATCGAACGAGACACAAGGTGGATACGAAGATATCGGTTTTTGACGGTGGTTGGCGGCGTCTATCGCGAGGTTCGAACGTTCTTTATTTATCGCGTGTATTGCTAGCACCTCTCCGGGGCCGACCGTTATAAATCTCAAGCCATTTAATATGCAAATCCCGACAGCCCGAGGACTCCCCTCGGCCAGTTCTTTTTTTTTTCTTTCTTTCTTCATCGCGAACGAGTTTCAATCGCCAATGTAATTCATACTGCGGCGGACGACCGCGCGCGAGAGCAATGCCATTCTCTTGTCGAATGCGTTATTATCTTACTACTCTCCACGGGAACGCGCCAACACTCCCACGAGATCGGGCCTCCCCGGCTTAATGATGTCCGCTCAATTTCATCGGACATCGATAAGCTCTGCTCGATACAATATCTCTCGCTTCTTCAGCTGCCATTCTGTCCTTCTCTCTTTTGTTTTTTTTTTCTTCGTGTCACGGTGATTAATTTCGAATATATAACGACAGAGTGCAAAATCGTTGAGATACTTCTAGCTCAGCGATTCTTAATTTTTATTTTTCTCTCTTTCTCTCTCTCTCTTTTGTATACTTCTTGATTGGGCTTTTACGAATACTTCCGCCGCCATTCTTAAGAATAACTTTTTTTTTTAATTTTCTTGGGTTAACCAAATAATCAAACGAAGATTATCAGATCTAATGACATTTGTAGACTTTTTTTATCTTTGACTTTGGATTTTACAGCTCATTTCGATTCTTTTCATATCGAACCTTTTACATCGATGTTATCTCTACGCGAATCAAGGTTCTGTAACTTTCTTCTTTTCGTGTTCTTTTTTATTGATGTTTTCCGCCAAATTTTCCAACGTTATTTTCGCGTGCCCTCCCCGTAGCTGACCTATCGTTGGTTCGTTCCACTCGCCACTTTTAACATTAGAACTACCAAGAACTAAAGTATTGAAATTGAGTCGAAGAAATTGGAATACATAGAATGATTTATAAATACGATAATGGAGACGAGCTTTTATTCATATATTTTACAAAAAAAACCACTGGAATTTCTTAAAAATGCAACATCGTAAATCCGCAAAATTACCCTCAAAAAATTATAAATTGGTCAGTTTAACTGCTTTGGTAGTTCTTGCGTTAATACTTTGCAAGCGGTGCGCAATTCTCGACATTTTGCCCGCTTTAATCCTGACAATTTACGACAAGTTACTGATGTTGAAGAAACTTGAAAGAGAAATATCGACTATATAACTAAATACATATAGATTTATTTGTCATTTTTGAAAAAAAAAAAAAAAAAAAAAAAAAAACTTGTAAAGCTACAGAGCGTAATGTTTCTTCATTTCACGCAGCTGTGATTGCACACATTCCACCGCTTTCAAAGTTCTCTTCCGGACAGTGATCACAGTCTCTCTCACCTAAAAAGTGTTAATTCGCATCTCGGCTCGAAATTTCCATCGATTTCTCTCGTTTCTATCCGCTCTGAACACGCTGTTCGTGATGATCGACGACACGGCGATCCCGTGGACTTGACAATCGAGAGAGGAAGGAGCAGTCGCTAAAGTGCGTTGGCACCGCGCGTCGCGTTACGACCGCCTCAGACAGAGTGAGAGTGAGAGAGAAAGAAATGCCTCTTTACGCGGCGCGGGTAACGCATTAGCGTTAAGGAACACGTGTTCGGCACGAACACTTTTTCGCTGCACACTTGTGAACCGGGCACGGCGAACACGGCGGTGCGTGCCGTCTGCGTACACAACACGGGTCCTACACGGCGTACACACAGGGACCGGCGCACGTTCCGCTCTTTTCACCGGCCCGATACTTTGTCCTACCCGCTCGCCGATATTGCCCGCGGTGGCGCACCGCGCCGCGTTTTCAAGAAACAGAGAGTAGAAAAATCGCCGGCCGTTTTCCCCTTTTCTTTCGCGCACGTTCTATGTATAGAAGAATGCGTGCCCGAATGGCGCCTGTTCTTACGCCTGTTCCACTGTTTCGCGTCGCAATTTCGACGTCGGTTAGAGTATATGGTTGTACTTGTCCCACGGTCGTACGCTTTCGTTCGCTTTCAGCCGATCTGCAACTCGACCACCGCTCTGACGAGGAGAGATTGTTCGAGACTGATCTGCCTTCGGCTGTCCGGCTTTTGTATCTGTTGCGAATTGCGAATTGTGATCCGCCGTGTTTATTAAATATAATTTAATAATAAATATTATACTAATATTATTAGATATGTATAAAATTTGTCGTCAATTGTTAGTTTAGTTTGTTAAAATTCATTTGGTTCATTAAATTTCGTACTAGTCACTCTTGATGCAACATGGTTCATCAGTCAGTGCAATCTCGACTACTTCAATGAGGGAAATTGATTAAAATTTGATCTGCCTTCGTGTCTGTTGGAATTGAGAATTATGATCTGCCACGTTTACTAAATATAATTTAATAATAAATGTTATTATACACAATTTAATAATAAATACTATTATATTAAATATAATTAAATATTATTAAATATATATAAAATTTATCGTCAATTGTTAATTTAGTTTGTTAAAATTCATTTGGTTTATTAAATTTCGTACTAATCTCTCTTGATGCAACATGGGTTCATCAGTCAGTGCAATCTCGACTACTTCAACGAGAGAAATTATCAAAACTCTTGATCTTTTTTATCAGCTTGTGATCTATTCTTCAACATCTAGCTGTTGGAATTGCGAATTTTGGCTCGCATGTTAATCCAATTAATTTATTAAATTAATACCTTAGCGTGTACTCTTGATAGAACACGATTCGTCATCATCTCTCCCCCAACGAAATGAAAAGAAATTGATCAAAGCTGCTTTCGTGACCTGTTCTTCAGCATTTGGCGAATTTCGATTACCGCACGTTTAATCCATTTAGTTTATTAAATTAATACTTTCGCGTACTGATACAACGCGGTACAGATTTCTGTCTTATAAGAAGATTATCAGTTTGGCTTCCGTACGGCTGAAATATCGAATTAAACATCAAGAGAACGACTGCTCACGTGCCCCATCGTAGGTAGCCCAACTGGGTAACCATGTTACAATTCAATCACGCGACGATTGCCTTTTCCCGAGAAACTTTTCGATTGAAAGTCCCCGCCTTAACCATTTGCGCTTGACTGTCTCTTCTAATCGACTTACATCTGAGCTAACAATTCAGACTTTCTTTTTCTTTGCAATATAAATGCAATTGTAACGACCGTAGATGTACGTTTAGCGTTGTGCGAGACAGACATAACAATAGTAACAGTATAATACCTGGACAGACGAAGCTGTAATAACAACGGGTGGGAAGAATGAAAGAATTTCAGAAGAAGAAATATCCGAGGACAGATGCATTCGCGAATCAATTGATGACACTCGTTCGAAAAAATTCACGTAAACTACAAACTTATTCCTTCTTACGAAAGTTCACAAAATGGTAGATTATGTTCTTTTTCTCGGAGACAAGAAATTGTATTGTACGCTGGCAACTGACTGCGGACCATAACGAGTGACCAATAATTACCGTACACAATAATTCGTCGCTTTCTCTTTCCTTTGAACTCGTGAGAAGTAATAAATTATTTTGTTTCACATAAATGTACTTAAAACTGAGAAAATATTACAATATCGGGGCAAAAAAAATTTCAGGGCAATAGGTTAACTCTTTGACCTGCACGTCTATTGACGATCGCTTCAAACCTAAACGATATCACGCGTCAGTCAACACCATCAATACCATTTTCAACAGAATGATCATTCCCAACGCTGTGCCATTTTATTCGAGAATAAACTGCTGGTGGATGATGTGAAAAAAAAGTTTCGTAGGAGGCAAAGGGTTGTACTTGTTTCAGAAACGAACGCCGTATATCGCTATATCGGCTATGTCGGCGTCTATCCGCGACAGCGCACGTTTGTACCATTAACAAGAGACCCGTCATTGCGCGGCGCGTGATTCTTTTCCCCCTCTCCCCTCCTCTCCTCCACCCCCGGGCGTCTTTCTTCGCCTCTTTTTTTCTTATTACTCGGTATTTGGTGCCGGGAGCACGTTCGTCAGCCGTTACTCGATAACTGCGCGTCGTCACGGCACACACCGCGCGACTAGCGCGCACCGATGTGTTGACTTCACCTCTCGCGAGCTACGTGAGCTAAGTTTCCCCCGCGAAAATAGTTCCCCTTTGTCCTCCACTCACCAACCGAACGAGTAGTAACGTTGCAATTCGCGATCCCCGAGCCTGGCCTTAAGGAGGAATTCTTAAGAACGAACGACCTGCGATAGAGAGACGATCGTTCGAACGAAGACGAGAGGATTCGGAAGATTGAAGCTTCAGCGAAGAGGGGGGGAGAGAGAGCGAACGAGGGGGCACAATGGACGAAACGACGATCAAGGTTTCGTGGTCGCGTTAATGCCTCCGAGCGGGAATTAAAGGCTGAACGAAACGGCCGACGAAACACTAGTCTCTCTCTCTCGCGCGCGCACGCACTCTCTCGGGGGCTTTATTACGTAATAAATATTAAAATTCATACGGGTTGCACCTCTACCGAGAATCGATCTTCGGCCGGTCGAAAGGGACGGCTATAAAAGTCGTGAGGAGAGAGAGACGCGCCTCTCTCTGTGCCGAAAGGCAGCTCCTCTCTCGTACGACGCTATTTTACTTTTATTCGAGCAGATCCATTCTCAGACGAGTTTACGATCTGCTCTGCCGTGGCGCGGCCTCTCAATCTCTCTCTCTCTCTCTCTCTCTCTCTCTCTCTCTCTCTCTCTCTCTCTCTCGCACGCGCGAAAGACAAATTCCAACAAGTTGTTCCAGCAGTTCGAGAGCCGAGCGTGTCTCGGGTGGTTGACAGATTTTCGAAAATTTCACAGCAACTGGACATTGTTCTTCCAGCTACTAACGATTCGAAAATATAACTTCCCCGCGATTCGATTGACACAGCGGACGAAGATCGGTACCGTTAGTCGTTTTAGTGCCATCGCGTTGTTTAGACTTCGCGTCGAATAGTGTGTTCCACAGCGTGTTCTTCGTGGTCGCAATGTTCAATGCAGTGCATTGCGCTCGGTTTCAGTTATAGCGCCGCATCGACGAAACCTCCTCTCCTAATTACTTTCTTTTCAATTGAACCTAAATCGCGTGCAAGACAATGCTTGCTTTATTTCCACTGTGTCGACATTTTTCGTAGTTGTGCTAAAGAAAACGCTATCGTACCGCGATGACGCTGTTAACCACGTTGCGCTGGCGACTGATTGCGGACCATAACGAGTGACCAAACGTTATACAGTAATTCGTCGCTTTCTTTTCGAACTCGTCTGGATAGAAATTATCGAGAAGTAACAAATTTATTATTTATTTTACTTAAATATACTTGAAAGTGAGAAAAATATTACAACTTTGGAACAAAAGATTCTCGACGTGCGTGGCACTGAAAACTCTCGTTTAAGTATATTTAAGTATAATCCGGGCAAATAATAAATTCATTACTTCTCGATAATTTTCTATATCCAGCTACCCATAATTTCTTATTTCGATACACCGACGAGCTCGAAAAAGGAAAGCGACGACTTACTGTTTGGT
The DNA here is from genome assembly GCF_011392965.1 of Frieseomelitta varia. NCBI lineage: Eukaryota > Metazoa > Arthropoda > Insecta > Hymenoptera > Apidae > Frieseomelitta > Frieseomelitta varia. Next base: position 48,594 of record NW_025110683.1, read on the forward strand.
CACTCGTTATGGTCCGCGAATCAGTTAACCAGCGGCGAGTGGTTCAGTGACTGCGAAGACGGAATCGGAACGGCCATAGAGACGACGAGGAACAAAGGCGAGGCGAAAGAAATCGACGATCGCGCCAGAGTTCACTTGCTTACGCGATCGAACACGGAGGATGACGAGTCTCTATACCCATCGATCGACTTCCGCCTCCCTCTGGAGGACGCATCTCCGTCTCTACCTTTATTTGTATCCGAGCGGCTCGAGCCGCTCCAATGTCGTTTTATCGCGTTTACGACCTTGTCGAGGAAATGTACGAGCCGAGCGGAGCGGAGCCGAGCCGTGGACGACGACGACGACAGACAGACAGAGTCAATTCAGCTTGTCCATAAACACCCATCCGCGTTTACCTCCATAAAACGAAATAAAGTCCTAGGAGTCTTCCGACGATGGGCGGACTTCTCCCCGTTCCCGCGAGTGATGGATTTCCTCTTTGACGGATCGCTCGTAAACCTCCTCTAAATGTTTTCTCGGAAACGAAAGAGAGGGATAGAGAGAGAGAGAGAGAGAGAGAACCAATATGCGATTTCCAAGCGAGCACGCGGCTCTTCTCTCTTTCTTCTTCACGGATCGAGGCTGCTTACGGCCACCCGCCGTTTTTAGTGAGTCTTAAATCGGGATTATGTCGGGATTACAGGATCCCGTGTACGCTGGATCTCTGTTCTGGTAGCGCGCCGAGCCTACCGCGAAAGTCATCCTTCTTACCAACTTCTCTTGTTCTCCGTTCACGTCGAGATCCCTCTTCTCGCAGCGACGAGTTGAAAAACATGAATAAATGAATTTCTCCTTCAAAGTGGAAGGAATGGAACGTTCTGACGCGAGAGTCAGTTCTTCTTCAGTGTTATTTCTTCACGTGACGGAGAGACTTTTCGCGAAGAGTCGAGTCACGAGTGCTGTCGTCTACTCCCGGGGTTAATCTTCGCGTTTGTCACGAGAGTCGAATGTCGACCGAAAATGGTGCATCCGAGGGGAATTCAAATCGCGAAGAATTCGCAAATTGAAACGCCCAGCCTGTTTCGTGAACTCTCCGGCTTTCGTTTAATCGCTTCGCACGGTCGGCACTCGTCCTCTCTCTCTCTCTCTCTCTCTCTCTCTCTCTCTTTCCCTCACTGTTTTCTCTGCCAGTCGTTTGCAAATCAGAGAAACGCCGGTCGATCGTCCTCTTCGCGTTTCCGAGAAGTTTCGTGATAAGTCGGCGATTAGCGGGCCCCCGGGTGAGGGGGGAAGGTCGGCGGGGCTGGAAGGTCTCGGTCTTCGACTACGAGGAAAAAAGGGGTGAGCAATCATCAGCAATTATTCGGAATCCCAGCGTATAACGAACGTGCACCCGCTGATTGATGCCCTGCGGCCGCTGCGAAGGGGGGCCAGATCGCGTTTTCGTGCACGAATCCCTGCCCCCCCTTTTTCCTCCCTTCAGAAATTCCTTCGACATTAATTATTATAATGCGAATCCGATTAGATCTGAGCCGGTAGCCCCTCGTATCCTTTCCACGCGAGCCGAGATGCGGGAATCTCGAGTCCCCGGTCGAAATCGTGTCATTCTTTTTCGGGGATTTGAATAGCTCTCGCTGCTGAAATAACTGAAATAATACGGCCTGGTTGGCTGGTTTCGCAACAAAGAGTTGTGTCTCGTTCCCTGAAACTCTTTGTGAGCGACAATTAGTCGTCTCTCTAAGACAAGAACCAAAGGGCGAATCTCAGTGAACGAACGAACGAACGAACGAACGAACGGGAAGAGGCAACGAGACTCTTGGATCGCGCGTGTCGCGTGGAAATTTCGAAGGAACACGGGGTACACACCTGTCCAATTAGTTCCGCGCTCGTGCTCGAATTCGACCTACATTTTCCAGCGGCGGACAAGTGACCGGGTAGCTTCCAGCATCGGTGAACGAGAGAAAGAGAAAGAGGAGACGAGATGGTAGAGAGAGAGAGAGAGAGAGAGAGAGAGAGAGAAAGATAGTCGGTACGGTTCTCCGGCACGTTCCAGTGCTATAGATAGCTCGCGCACGCGAGCCGAGCGAAAAGCATTTAGCAGGATGACGTTCGCACATTCTAGACGTCTCGACGCCGACCGTTCTCGCCGATCATCCGTTACGTTCCCCGTGACGTAATTGTCGAATTCTTGCTCCGACAGTCTGCCACCGTTTCTCGCCTTCCCTCCTTCCCTCTCCTTTTCCTTCGTTTCGCTCTCTCTCTCTCTCTCTTTCTTTCTCTTCGTTTCTCTCGCGCGTTTCGCACGCTCGCAACAGACGCGCAGAGATAGGTGACAAGAACGATCGTCTGCAACGGGACGATTGATTAATGGGCAGACCGTCTAGTTTTTCGCGATCGAAACCTCCCCATCCTGTGTGTCGATAGTGTCGCCTCCGTCTCTCGAACGAGCCAAGTAGAAAATACGTAACATATATTGTACCAGTGTCGATGCGAACGAAGAAGTGGAAGAAAAAGAGAAAGAAGAAGAAACGGGCGGAGAAGGAGCGAGGGAGTATAAGGTGGAAGAAATCGGAGAAACGGGTTCCGCGTTCTGCAGACCTCGACTCTACTGGCCAAGCGGCGAGGCGTGGGAAGTGAAATACGAGCGTTGCAGACGGCCAACGGCCATTTTCATCCTGCCGGTTTAGTATTGGCGGGCCACTAAGTCTGAACTAATTTGCTTATTAATATTTCACAACAGCGCCGATCGCTCTGGGGGTTCTTGATATATCGCCTACCCCCACCCTGACTACCGAACCCTCCCCCCCCCCCTCCCCCTGTGTCTTTCGCTGTCCTTGCCTCTCGCATTCGCACCGCAACCTGCACCGGCCGTTTTCCATTCCGCTCTTACGTGGCTCGAGTCGCAACACTTCGAAGCCCAACGCTAGAACTATCGTACGTTGAAATGGTCAATTTATTAATTGTCATGCGAGTCATTAGTCGAAATTCTTTTATATATTTCTAACAGTATGTTTTTGAATAATCAGTGATCTTCAATCAATATATTACAATTTAGTTAATATACGCCAATTTTATCATTTTCTATATTTATTAACAGTATATTTTTTCCAAAGTTTCATATATTTGTAACAGTATGTTTTTAAATACTCGAGTGATTTTCAATCAATATATTAAAATTTTTAATCAATATATACCACTTTACCATTTCCTGTATTCATAACAGTATATTTTTCAGAAGTTTCATATATTCATTCAGCAGTAACATTTTTAAACATTCGAGTGATTTTTGATCAATATATCACAATGATTTTGAATCAATACGTCAATGATTTTTAATCATTACATATCAATTTATAACTTTCTGTGGAGATTTTATATATTTATAACGGTATATATTTTTAGATATTTGAGTGATTTTTAATAAGATGTATTAATAGACTCTCGTTCTCTTTATTGTATTATTATTTATATTTATTGTATTATCATTATTTAGATTAGTATTATTTATCATATTATTGTATTTTTCCTTGCACTTTCATTTCTTCACTTTAGCTGTCTAATTCTAGTGATGACCTAAGCTTCGTCGTCGACCATTTAGATTTATTTTAATTCGTTCTAAATTGTTTTTTGTCTGGAACGAATTAAAATAAACCTAAGTGGTCGACGACGAAGCTTAGGTTATCGCTAAAATTAAATGGCTAAAGCTTAGGTTATCACTAGAATTAAATGGCTAGCACTGAACATGTTTATGCTATTAATCTTCAAATGTCGTGCAGATACAATTATCAGAATTACGTTTAAAGAGAGACGTGCAATACCAATGCGAATTCGAGTGATGTGACGCGTTCATACGACTAAAACTGCAACTGTGTAATTTTTATCATATTTCCGAGATCGAGCGCGCACGCGTTTGCTCTCAGCGCGACCTGTTCCACTGGCGCTACGAGACACGGTTTATTCCACTTACGTCTCCTCCGAACGTTCCTATCTTTCCTTTTTTTCCTCCTTTTTCTCAAGTAAATCTTCGGTTATTACGTCTCCTCGACTAAATAATACCAAGAAGCAAGCAAGAGATGGACCTCGCTTTACGATCCATCGTCGATCCAAGGATCGGCTTCGACTCAATCAGTCAAAGTCGCGCCTCGCTCGAATACGCACGTATCGCGGTTGGCGCAACGCGAAACTGAAAGCTCCGGGGAATCGTCGTTTAACCAGCGTTTTCGTTCAAAGACACACACATACATACACACACACACACGAACAACCGGGTTACATGCAGGCAAAAGGTCCCCGACGAGGATAATTGCCGCGCGACGAGCTGGCTCGCCGCGATTAACGTCGTTAAAGCTCACTGCCGTATCGGCGCGTTTACGATCCCTGACGAATCCACGTCGCAATAAAGAGGACGAGGCAAAGAGAGAAAAAGAGAGAGAGAGAGAGAGAGCAGACAACAGCGGGCTCGCACATGGACGCGCGAGTCGCCGAGATATTTAGGTCGTGACGGTGGCCGCGTCGCGCAACGTCGGACCCAAACCCTTATTCTGGCAGAATGACAAGCACGAATCGAAAGTTATTTCTGCCGGGCCAATATATAGGTTGATTTACGCCTGGCATCGGACAATAACGCGGCCGGCCCGCAGTATCACGGCCCGCGTTGATATTTTATAACCCTGTAAATAGATAGCCGGCGAAGATGACGTTGCTTCTCGGAAGTTTCGAGCACTTCGACGGTGAGGGGGGCTGGGCTGTTGGAGAGGTCCTCGCCTTCTTCTAGCTCTCGCCGTCTTTCAATCTTCGATCTCTGCCTTTCTGCGAGAGCGAGCAGAGCGGGCCCAGCAGCGAAACAGAGTTTAACGTGTCATTTTCTGTCACATCAAAGCACTCGCCACGTTGTTGGCAAGTGCCAGTGGCGAGTGAACCCGACCACGGTCGCGATCCCGACGACTCCAAAGAGTCTACGACTCCTATGAGTCGTCTATGACCTTCTTCTTTCACAGTGTTTGCTCGTTAACTCTAATTAAAGAGTGAATCTCGACGCGTGACGTTGAAAGTCAGCGACGGTGTGCTCGGTACGATCGCGACCTCCGTAGGTGAAAAATCGGTGCTACGTGCAACGACTCTCGCGAACGAAGAGCGTGGCATATCAAACGAACTCGTAAAGTCAATCAGTCGCGACGTAACGACCGTTGCGAGAGATACATTTTACTGCCGTATTATTCGGGAGGTTTTATTATCCGCCGCGCGCGAATCTCGAGAAGAAACGAGCGTGACGTATATTAAGGTCGCGAGTAGGGCCACCCAGGTCGTTGCTGCTCGCACACGGAGCGGCGGTTCCTCCTGGCCGAGGGAAGAATTAGATGAACGACAGGCGGAGAAACGATTGGGACGAAGATGAACGACGGTGGCATTGTCGTGCTTCGCGCGCCACACCCTGACGCGCCGCGTCGTGTTTTGTCTATCTTCTGGGCCACGAGATAGAGGTCCACGTTGCCCGGAAACACCGTTCACGCCGGGACACAATCGCGTGACGACGCCACGACGCAGAACGAATAGGATTTGGTACAGATACTAATTTCGGTAGCGGCTGTCCCGAAACAAATGTCAAGACCGCCAGCCGAAATCACGCAAGCTTACGTAAGTTATCGGAGCTTTTCCGGTTCGTCGACTCGTACGTTTCGGCTGAGAATATAAAGCGTGGACACACGGGAAGATCGAGATATTTGATATTTACAAAGACGAGGTTACATCTTTGAGTATCTTGTTCCTTGGTTCTTTAATTGCTGTTGAATTTGAGAGAGAGATAGAGAGAGAAACGTTGTTACGCGGGAAAATTTAAACAAACTCAGAGAATTTAGAAATTTCACCAGAAACGACAATAAGTTACACTTTTAATTATCGACTGTACAATGTCATCGAGCATGTTCCTTGGTTTTAACAACTGTTGAAATTCGAACGTAAAAAAAAGAAGCCCAGAATACCACGCGTTACGCGGGAAAATTTAAACAGACAAATTAACAAGTTTCAATTAAATTTACAAATTTCATCAGAAATGACAAGTTACATCGTCAAGCGTCGATATAATGATCTTTAATTGATCTTTGAGTACCGATAAAATACTGTGAAATATCTTCGAACTTGTTCCTTGATTCTAGCTACTGTTGAAATTCAAACGAAAGAAATAGCAGGGAAGCTGAGAATATCACGTGTTACGCGGGAAAATTTAAACAAACTCAGAGAATTTATAAATTTCACCAGAAACGACAATAAGTTGCACTTTTAATTATCGACTGTACAATGTCATCGAGCATGTTCCTTGATTTTAACAACTGTTGAAATTCGAAAAAAATAGTAAAGAATCTCAGAACACCACGCGTTACGCGTGGGAAAATTTAAACAGACAAATTAACAAGTTTCAATTAAATTTACAAATTTCACCAGAAATGACAAGTTACATCGTCAAGCGTCGATATAATGATCTTTAATTGATCTTTGAGTACCGATAAAATACTGTGAAATATCTTCGAACTTGTTCCTTGATTCTAGCTACTGTTGAAATTCAAACGAAAGAAATAGCAGGGAAGCTGAGAATATCACGTGTTACGCGGGAAAATTTAAACAAACTCAGAGAATTTATAAATTTTTAAGTATCGACTGTACAATATCCTCGAGTTCCTTGATCTCAGCCGCGATTTCGTTGAAATTCTAAACGAAGGGAATAGCGGTGACGAACGAATCCCCTGTTTTTGTCGCCGGTGGCACGCGATATCAGGATCGTTTTGTTTCCCTGGGATTAGAGGAGGAAGGCTGAAACGAGAACGAGGAGCGATGCCACCCACGAATTATAAGCCACACCCTAGTTAGACCCGCAGGGGGTTGCCGTGCCACCGACGGAGATACAATTATTTGATCGGCGAGCAACAAGTGGCGGGCAACAACGGGGAGGTTTGCGGGGATCTTCTATTTTAGTCGGGGAGATTTCGATGCCTCGATAGAGAGGGTCAGGCCCACGGGTCGATAATCCTACTCGAGCCTCCTCTTCTATCGAGATCAATGCGTGACGAAGCGAGCCATAAATTGGACAATAATCAATTACCTCGCTATCAGTTATATAATCGATTGCCAAACAACAATCCCGCGGTAATCGTGATCGTTGATCGGCACAATTTTTAATAATAAGTTATCGAATGATATTGGCTTGTATTTTGTTATTTCATCTGTGGTGCTTTTGTAACTTGTAATCGATAATTTTTAAATTATTAAAAATTACGCGCGTTCATTGTTATAACACGTATTCGAACGTGTTAATTATGTAAGGTTGTGTTATTATTGTGATACAACTGAATGTTATTATTAAATCAATTTGAGTAGCAGAACAGCTAGTATTAAAACTAGAGAGAATAGTTGTACTTTGCTGCCTAATAGTATCTCTATTATTGAATATTTGAAATAATTTGTAAATGTTCATAATTGATCAGTGAAGAATCGCAAAATTTTGATCATTCGGCTAGTTTATTCATTCAAAGATTGTACCAACAACGGCTCAACATGGATGAGATTTTTGATTGAAAATTTTTTGAACACATCCCGATAAAATTGTAGGATTGTATACACTGCGAAACAGTACAAATAAATAGTATAGTTCAATATACAAAATATACATAACCTCATTGATGGAAGTGAACTACCGATACAATCATTGATCAACGATTACTGATTACTCGATCGTATTCCACGTTAAATATAATCGTCAATCATTAGTTAGATTAATTAGGTTGTTGTTTCTATGATTTTATTTCCTTTTCATTCTACGCTCGAGTTCCGCTCGACTCTAGTTTAAAAGTCGATCGACAAATGTCTAATCGTTTGATAGGAAATTGTAAAGAAAGGCTGTCACTTTGCTTTTCGTTTGTCAATTTACCAGATAGCACGCGAGGGAGCGTCGAAAATTGAGAAGGAAATTTCAATTTCGCCAATTTCTGCGAGCCTGAAAAGTGAAACACGGCGCAAGACACAACCCACCGCGCGTCCCATCGCTTGACAGTTAACTTCAGCCAGGGCGGACCGTAAATTACGCCAATATTTCCGCGAAATCCTAACAAGATTATAAAGCAGATTGTAGCACTGTGACGTCTGCGGCCTCCTCCTCCCCCTCCCGTCTGGCCATTCGGGCCTTTCTCGATCTGTTCGCGGCCAGAACCGAAGGGCTTACAAAGTGAGCCTCGATGTTCGTTGGAGAGAAGGGAGCGAGCGAAAGGGTCGGTGCGCAAAGGAGGACAAGAAAGAGAGAAAGTTCTATTTATAATGCGTTCGCGTCTTTGCAGGGGCCCCAGCCTCCGGGTGGAGGCAGTAAATGTCGCGTGTATTTCATATGAAACTCCACCCCCGTCCCGGCTGTTCCTCGCAATGCCAATCTCTTTCGTTCGTCTGATAATACCGGCCGCTAACAGAGTTAACCCGCACGAACAGAGAGAGATCCTTTCTCGCGTTTGCTTTCATCCTCGAATAAAGGATGAATACCTCCCTTTCTTTCCTCTGTATTATTCCCCTTTCTCTCAACGCGACTCGGCAAGGAACTGCATTGAGAGAGTCAAGATTTGCCATGTATTTTTATTCAGTTAGCAAACAATAATCAAAATGTAAATTGTAGTTTTTGAAAGTGCAGAGAGAGAGAGAGAGAGAGAGATGTTTTCGGGTGACATCGTGCATCACGCGCATCACTGTGAATTAGCTAACGCGTGTACGTTCAGACGTGAACCGGCCAATCAAACAAAATAAATTTGTCTCGATGAGACAAATTCCACCGAGTTTCATTCAGTCGCTGAACTGAACCCAGAATCTTTTCACCCGTAATAAACTTCGCCTGCCGTCAGCTCTATTCACGCACGCGAGGGAATTAGAACTGAAAGCGAAAAATTTTCGTCACTTTTCGAGCATTTTGCAACAAAAGAACCATGTTCCATGGTACCGTTATCACGAGTCCATTAAAGTGTCCGATAATCATAATCAATAACGTGAATAATCGTGTTCAAGACGGAACGATTACTCGGTTCGTAAAGTGGTCGACTTCAATTTTCTTTTTTCTTTTCTTCTTTTTTGTCTTCTCTTTTTTTTTTTTTTTTAACGAAGAGCAATCAGGCTGCGATAACAGCTCAAAGTAAATTGTAAATTGTAGATGACGTGGCGGAGGGGCAAGGGGCATAACATACGCTCGTTGGCAGCTTATTCGATAGATTCCAGGGCCGTCACGCGAGATTCTGGGAAAAGTCGTTTCGCGCGCGTCCGAAAGGTCTTTTAAAGCTTTGGGCGCGCAGTCGGGTCGCAGTTTGGCTACGTCGGTTAATAAAGGCCTTCGACATAGTCGATCGTTATTAGATCGGGCACTCCTTCGGCCCGCCAATCTTACCCGCCCAATATACTTCGTAATAACTCATAAAATGCAACATTTTGCTTCGTATACCAATTACCCCCACTTCTGTTGTGGCTGTTGTACATACATATATCGAGGCCGAGGCTCTTTTTCTGCCGCGATCGTCCTCCCTCGTTCCTCTGTTTCTCTGCTTCTATGAACAGAAAAGCAGAGAAGTTTGTCGACCGGAGCAACCATAGTCCATACTATATGTTCGCGCTATTGACCTCTTGCGCTGGAGTGACGTGCCACGCACGTCGAGAATTTTTATTGTCCCTAAATTGCAATATTTTCTCAGCTTCAAGTATATTAAATTATACGCTATATAAAAAATTAAACGTAATTATAAATTATATACTAAAAACAATTAAATACATATATAAATTGTATACCATGTTTTGATGTATATACAGGCAAAACAAATAATAAATTTATCCAGTGATAGCCAAAGCGACCAATTATTGTATACGGGTCCGGTCACTCGTTATGGTCCGCAATCGGTTGCCAGCGCAACGTGGTTAAACAGTCAGCTCCCAATTTCGCTAGTTCTTGTTATAGAAATTTTATATTTCAAATAGATCATGATATTATTGATGATAATGATATTCAGAACAGCGTGAGAGCAGAGATAATTGATAAAGTACGCATGGTTACACATTAACAAATAGATGCGTTAAGGCTGTTAAAAAAAAAAAAAAAAAAAAAAAAAAAGAATGATGTGGAAAGCGAGTAAACGACCTGACGCATCCGGTCGATATCGTACGTTCGCGTATATCTACTGAACATGGAGTAGAAAGAGAATGACCGCAGAGACAGATAAAGAAACATTAGCTTTTCATGGTAGCGACGAAATACCATGGTAACAGTGAATTTCGCTCGTGAGCTTCGATTTCGTCGCGGTGAAATCCTCGAGGAATAGGATATCGAGTTCGACTTTCTCTTGAAGCGGTGCCGCTTTGTTCTCGGAAAAAAATGGATTGTTGGATTTCTTTTTTTTTTTAGGAAAGAAGAATCTATTAAAGCAAGAATTTTTAGTGATGTTTACAGCATTAAACGATGTTTGCATCGTGATTTGTTCATATTTATTATAGTTTATCAAATTTATTAATACTAATTTTTTCTTATTCTTTTTTTGAGAAAATCTTCAGTCATCAAAACATTTAGCCATTATTACATAATATACTGTGACATAATTGTTACAACATAATATTCAAAATATCATTAAAGTAATTTCAGAGTTATGTTAAAGTTATTATCAAAAATAACAACTGTTCCGTCGACTTATATGACTTTTTTTAAACATTACTAAGAATAACAACGGAAACTGTTCCGCTGTTATAAGTTTCAATATTTGCATGAAAAGTCACTTACCTCAATTGACTTCCATATGTTAAAAAAAAAAAAAGAGAACATAAAAAAAGATTCTTAATCGCTGCTCGCGAATTATTCCGCTTCGCGACGCTAGACAGATTAATGAGTTGTGAGAAATATTCCGAATTAACAACGCAGTAATGGTTCTGAAGTGACTCCAAGCTGTTGATCTTCGCGTTGAGTGGACGTAAGTTTTACCTAGCTAATGGTGACTATGCGAGTAGAAGCAAAATTCTCGTACATGGCGCGGCCATGGTGCGTCCAACCCTTCGGTCCGGTGTCGAACGAGGCGCGTGAAAATTATGTATGTACAACGATAAGTACATAACGCCTGTACGCGACGTCGAACAGCTACTTTGTCTGGTGGAAGCGGGCACGCAATGTGGCCACCATTGCGGCTGAAACGCAGGACATGGCGCGGCGGCCGACCATTATAAAAATAACTGCTGATTGGACGCTCTACCAAGAAAAATCATAATCGCATCCTGAAATGGCATCTCGCCTCTCCTCTCTTTCTGCTTGTTTCTTTCTCTCTATCTTCGTATCTCTACCACCTCTTCTTTGTCGCTAGATTTTTACCTTGGTGTCGAACAATGAGATTCGTTCCCCCGTTGACTCCCACTCGACCATTCTCCGAGGGGCCAATTTCTTCCTTTTTTTTTCAATCATCACATAAATATCGAGTACGATTGTATTCTCAGAGTGCTGACAGATATTGGAATTTCCTTTCCTTTACAGATCACTCGGAGCAAGCTCTTTACTTTTACATTCGCGAGTGCCATTTTTTGCCATTTTTCTGCTCTCGCGAGAGTAACGCGCATCGTTGCAACGATTCGTGCAAGGAAGAAACGCGAAAACACGTTGTTTGTAGACACGGGGTTTGAAGTCCGCGAAGGCGCAAGGATCGGAGTCAGGGGGAGAATCGGGCGCCATTTTGCGAGCACACACAGCTTTTATCGCCGCGCCCTATATAGGAGCATTATGCTCGGGTTGCCGGGTTGCGCGTATATCAACAATAATTGCAGGACCAATAATAAAGCTGGAGGGACCACGCTCGATAGCCCGAAATTGCTGGTTCCCCTACCCGAGCCTGCAACGTTTTATTGCCTCCGCTCTCCGAGAGCAGGAATGGCGGCAGTCGTCCCCCTCGTCCTTCTCGATGGCGGATAAACGATCCCACGATACCACGACTCAGTCTACCACCAATCGGCCTTTCGATATTCGCCGATGCAAACCAAATTGGATCCACACCGAGCGCCGAGGATGCTCCAATTATTTTCTCGACAGAAGAGTGACAAATTGACGATCGTTTCGATCGTTTTCTCGGTAGCTCGAAATTGTTGAAGATCAGCCTGAATTCGGTGACACGAGCTACGCTCACAATCAGTCTGCTTCGTCTAGATGCTTCAGGCTGCTGCTGTTATTATTAGCGATATATACCTAGCGTTGGCTGCTCACTCTCGTTATTATTTCTTTCGCTGATCGTTGCTGCTGCTGCTGCTGCTGGATGCTATTGTAGCAAAGTGTTTCGCGAGCTCGTAAACAGCCGCAAAGGAGAGCTCGCACGCGCGATAGTCACGAGCATCGGCCTTGTTAAAGCTCCGTTAACTCGAACCTCTGGACAAACTCGTAAAATTTACCGGCCCCGAAGAAGATTACCACGCCGGTGTATTCACGGCTGCTGGTGAATTTTCGCGTGACTTCGAATCGAACCAGAATTACGCGTTTAATAGAACGAACGTATCGGCTCGCGACGTTTTTCTCCTCTTTTCTCCGTTCCTCTCCTTTTCACCGCGATTGTTTGACGCCGGAACTACCAAAATTTCGAAAATGACCAATTTCTAATTTTCTATAGATTTTCTGTATATTTGTATATAACATTTCAGACACTCGTGTGACTTTCTAATGAAATACGCTGACAGAAGCTTCTTCTTAGCGACCTTGCACTTTAATTATTTTCTATAGATATTTTCTATGTTTGTATATAACATTTCAGACACTCGTGTGACTTTTTAATGAAA
>NW_025110683.1:61399-127762 GCF_011392965.1 Frieseomelitta varia
CTTGCACTTTAATTATTTTCTATAGATATTTTCTATGTTTGTATATAACATTTCAGACACTCGTGTGACTTTTTAATGAAATACACTGACAGAAGCTTGGTGACCTTGCACTTTAATTGCTTTGCAAGTTCTATGATCCAAGTAATTTTAAGTATTAAATCGACGTTGTTACCACGGCAGGGCGTCGCTCTGGAAAATCGAAAATTTGCGAGACGTTATGTTCGTCCACGCGAAATATATTTACGGTGGCAACGGTCAGATTACGCCGCTATCCGAGTTCGTAAAGCTGACGTTTACACGCGCGTTGTTAAACTGCGAGATAGTCGCGAACGGGTTGCCAACGCTTGTTAACACTTCGTTTAACATGCATCTCGAACAAACCTCGTGACACTCGACGACGGAGTTTCTATGATCACATGCGACAATCGCGTTGGAAGAATTATTATTGAAAGTTATTGGTTGTAATTTATCCCCTTCTCTGTGTGTTTCCCGTACCTTGTAGATTGTTTGAACACAAAGCAAGTGCATCATTTATATACGAACCAACGTCGAATCATTTCTCGAGCATTTTTCGGTCCGCGTTGAAATAGAATCTATTTTGAATTTTCTGGTAACATTTTGACAAGGGTGTAGAATGTTTTCTTTAATTTTTTTAAACAAAAATCTAACCACAGATTTTTAAGATACTATCTGTAGTCGATTTTTTTTTTTTTTTTTTTTTTTTTTGAAATTGGAATAGATCAAAAATGATTTCTCGTTAACAATAAATTCTTATCGTATAAATATTCCACTGTCGAATAGGAAAAGTAGACAAAATCTTGGCAAGGGCGTAAAATATTTTTATTAAAAAAGCTTCTTATTAATGTGAACGTTCAAATAGAAAAAAAAAGAAAATCGAAAAATCTCGACTTGATGGCCAAGGTGTAAATTTTTATCCAATACATCAAGACAGATGCTCGTAACGAAGTTGTTGAATAATACACCATCTTGTAACCACAATATTCCACGAATTTGCGATGGATTTAGAATTTATATGGAATCATGAATACGGCGGATGGATTTATGTGACGTTCGCTGCGATTTCCACGCGTTATCTTAAATTATCCTTGGTTTATCGCCCGCGCGAACGAATCTACGATAATCTCGATATAATTGCGATCGTACGTGCGAAGATTCGGAGACCTGCGTCATCGATTCGTTTCGAATCCATTTTTCTTCGTTCTGTTTATTATATGCGCCGGCTTATGTACGATAGACACAGGTAAGGAGATCGTAAAAGCCGCGGCGTTCGCGTGATCGTTACGAATTATTGCTCTTCGTTAACGTCCCTCGCTGGTGGAAGCTTTGGACAAACCTCTCGTAACGTTTCAACGGTGCCAATCCGAATAAGAATCGAACGCGATATGTTTTCATCCGGCGCTCGAATATAATCGAAATATAATCGCCACGTTTGTCGCGTGGAACAAGTAACTCGGCTTGTAAAAAAAGTCGAGAGATCGAAAGACTTCCAGCGAGAATCTGAAAGAGCAAGGACTGAGAAGAGGAAATAAAAGATGCACGTTACTTTGGAGAAGAACTGAGTGGAGTATGAAAATATTGCGACAATAAAAGTGTATTGAGACAAGCATAAAATTAAATTAAATTATTTTTTATAATTATATAATATAATATAATATAATAATTACTGATTATTAAATTAGCTTTTATAGTTATGTAATCATATAATATAATAATTATTTAGTTATTTAATTATTAAATTGTCTTATAAAAGTATTATAAGACAACAATAGTTGAAACAGTCAACAACGATCGTAAAGTGATGAAGCATAAACTAAAATTCAGTTTCAGGGTCTGCCAATATCAAAATACGAAACATCGTACGAACAAAAAAACTTTAAAATACTTTGCAAAAACTCGCAGCATGGTGATATATATATATGCGTTTCGGTTTACTTTGTATTTTCTGCGTAATTTTAGGAACTCCTATCAATCGACTGCCGATCATGGCGAAATCGGTGTTGGATCTGTACGAGCTGTACAATTTGGTGATCGCCCGTGGCGGACTAGTGGACGTGATCAACAAGAAACTCTGGCAGGAAATCATCAAAGGCCTCCACCTGCCGTCAAGCATCACTTCCGCCGCGTTCACTCTGCGCACTCAGTAAGTAGAAGATCGTGAAGTTTCTCGTACGGGACCCTGTCCCGCCGCCTCGTGTCTATTCGCCGGTGATTCGCGATACAACCAACCCCCGTGTGCTTGACAAAAGCTCGCCTGAGCATGAAATCTGCGCCGACGACTAGAAAACCGGACCGTTCACGCGCTCGACGTCTTCCTTTCCCATTCGTCATCGTCTTCCACGTCTTTCGCGCGAGTTCTTGACACACGTTTTCACACGCGCGCGAACATTTCGACATTTCGTACGATGTAAAATCATCTTTGAAAACGAAGGAAACTCGCGACTGTGTAAAGTGAGGGAAGATGAACATTGTATGATCTTTTCTTTCTTCTTTTTTTTTGTTCTTACGAAGTTATATCGACAACTTTTCATTGTCATTGGAGTTTGGATGGCACTTGTTACTTTTAACACATTCCGCACTCGGCCCACAAAATTTTGGAGCAGCAGGGAAATGCTTTGTACAATGCACAATACATGCACTTTTTTTAATTCACATTGATAAAATATTCTTAAATGTTGCTATATATATTTTTCACAGTAATGTTTAAGAATCTATTTTTTGTGTATTTTAGATTTTAACTATTATTTGTTGTTTATATTTGTATAAACACATTAAGGACGATACGCTCCGACAAACATATAGTCAGTTTTCTCGTATTTTGTGAATTATTTAATATACGATTGAAAGGGTTCGTGAGAATGTATATAGCGTTTAACAAGTGTATTGCTTTATTAATAATCATAAATTACCAATTAATTTTCATTTCAGAGGTATTTTATTAAATAAAATGAAAATACCTCTAGTAACGTTTCTTGGTGTGGTACGTTGGGGAAACAGTTTCTCTACATCTTGAAAAATTATATAACATTGTATATATAATTATACATTGTATATTATTAATTATACATAACGTTGCCCTACAACGCAAAAAAGTTGAAACACGAAGAAACGAAAATTTTTCGTCCCCCGAAAGACGCGAATTCTCTCGTCCGCAATGTGTTAAAATTCAAGCTGATTAGGAAACGACGATTATTTCGAATCACGATGAATGAAAGGACGCTACCGCGAATTGATTCGAACGTAAAGTGAAAAATGAAGAGAGGGAGGAAGAAAAGAAGAGGGAATAGCCGATGGGACATCAAAGGGTGTCCTCCACCGTCTTCCGGGCGGCCGTTGTTTAGGAAATACCATCATCATTACCGCTGGGCAAACTGCGAGCACCCATGGAGGATTGTTTGTGTGCTTAAGATGGCGGCTTGTATCAGGAACAGCGTGTTCTCTGCGAAACAAAAATATACGAACCGACGCCGCGGCACAAAAGAAGCTCGGCGAGGGCGCAATATTAAACGCTCGTGACCGTGCTGGGAACACTCAGAACCGTGAAGAAGAGAGCCGAGGACTCGTGCCGTGTTAACTTCCATTCGTCACCTGCCAGAGAGGAAGTCGAAAACGAGGGACGATCGAGAACGAACGTGTCAAAATAAAATCTCCATTTAGGTACCGAACGAGTAAACAGCTCGTGATTACTTCGCGCGATCGTTGAACTAGCAGGCGAGAATTTTTACAGGCTTGTGTCGAGATCATCGACTGCACACAATTTTGTGTGTCCGACAATAACATCAACTAT
Organism: Frieseomelitta varia; assembly: GCF_011392965.1. Lineage (NCBI taxonomy): Eukaryota > Metazoa > Arthropoda > Insecta > Hymenoptera > Apidae > Frieseomelitta > Frieseomelitta varia. The sequence continues at coordinate 65,205 of NW_025110683.1, forward strand.
TCTATTTTCAACGCGTTCACTCGTTCGTTCCCTTCCGCGTTCGCCTATATAGTGTCTACACTGTTCGTAACTTGTGAAAATTGTGTTTAAAAGTGTAGAAACAGATATATAGGTTTTCTGATACTAATCTCGTCGTCGTGTGATTAATAAGTGATTGTGTGTATGTATGTATATTAATAAGGTCGAACGCTCCTCGTGAGCTTCTTTTGTTATGTGAGTTCATTATAGAACATGGTGTAATAGACAGTTATCGTCCAAGCTATACGCTTTATTTAACCACAATTCTGTGTCTTCTCCATCCGTGAGGAATAGTGAATCTGTTTATCGCAGAGTATCATCAGCAAGGAATAATGATGAAAATTTGTATTGACGAGTGGAAATAGAAGTGATTTCTATTATTGGGTATTATTGGCTGTACTCGAAGTGTATTTGAATAACAAACACAGTGTTCGAAAGCACGATCTTACTCGTGAAGCTTCTAATTGCTCTACGTTGAAAACGTATGAGAAAATTGAGAATGGCTGACAGAATAGTCATGGGTCATTGTTAGAATTTGTTCTTCTATCTGAAACTCTTCGATCTCTTAAAATTCTTAAAAAAAAGTGCCTCAAAACTGTATTATTTTCCCGAGGAATTATTCAAGATTGGAGAAGAATTGCAAAGGAAGGAGCACAGTGGCATTTCCAACGAAAGAAGATTTACGAATTTTTACACGAAATTAAAAATGCTGATTAATGGACTTTTTACTTTCGTGAAACAATTATGTAGTATTCGTGCTAACGTGAAAGGTGAAAACAGTGTGCACGTTTGTCTTCCAAGCGACAAAATTCTCCTACAGAATGTTTAAATGCTTTCACAGCTGAAGTGTTTATTCTACTCGATTTTGAATTTACCGCGAACAACGCGATAAAGGCTGTTATTTTTTTTTTTTTTTTTTTTCAATCTGTGTATCGAAAAATACGGAAGACAAATATGGAATCGATAAAATGTTTAGTTCTTGAAAAGTTTCTAAAACCGAACGATAGTTCCAGTTCCATTTTATTGAAGTGAAGCCTCCACTTCCGGTTACGAAATAATGATGATCTAATTTTTCGTCGTTCACTATTCCCACCGAAAATGTTACATTACATAATCACACATTTCGACGACCAAGAGTGCACAAGATAGAGTAAAATTGTGACATCGACGATGGCAATACTCCGGCATAGTCTTTCTCCTAAATAGCGGACAGCGGCTAAGATTTTGGGATCAACTTGCAAACGAAGAAAGGGAACACACCCAAAGGATACGAAATTGTTAACAATAGAATGCAGTAAATTTTTTACACAATGCTCAACGTGCTTTCCTTGCATTGGCTTACGTTTTTACATTTTATTTCTCGAAAATAATAATTGTATTTTATACTTTGTTACTGTATTATATTTTATATTTTACTGCATTTTATATTTTATATTTTACTGTATTTTATATTTTATACTTTACTGTATTTTATATTTTATATTTTATATTTTATTTTTTACTGTATTTTATATTTTATATTTTATATTTTACATTTTCTATTTTATACTTTGTCACTGTATACTCTGTACAAGGCTGTATTGCATTTATTTATGCATCTTGTATTCAACGTATATACAAACACATAAACGTAGCATTCCGCAGCTCGTTACGGGAAAAAGAGAAATGAAAAAAAAAAAAAAACAAACGTGATTAGCCACGAATAACAGGAATATTACTATTGACGATCGTATCGCCGATTGTCCGACAAGTTTGAAACCGCGAGAGAGATGCTGTCAATTCCAACGATGAAGCCCAAACGTTCTCGTGCGTCTTTGCGAGCGCGCCAAGTTCCGGGGCGAGATAGTTAATATAAATTTGACGGTCGATTTATCAGGGAGCGGTTATTCTGGTCCCGCGATTCGCGACGCGTTCCTCGGCGAGGCAAGATGAAATTAATTAAACGTTCGCGGATTCGTCGCGACAAAGGGAGCGTTCTGCCGCGTTTTCGACGCGAGAACCGAGATTTCTGTGGTTCTAATCGAGGGGGATAAACACGCGTTGAAATTTAGAAGAGCTGTTTCCTTTCGCGAACAGCACTTAATCCAGCGTTGGCTTAATTATTTTCTCGATGCTCTACTAAATTATTGTGACAACAAGAACGTGAATCAACCATGTAAGAAGGCGATTGAATAACTTTCTTTTTAATATGGGATTTACCAGTGTCTGTTTGCTCTTGACCGAACTATTTATGGGGTTAACTCTGTTGCAGCGAGGATCATCGAATTCTTTAAATTCTCATCGGTGCTTCTTAATTAATTTCGGGATGGGAAGAGAAAGCTTGTTCTATAGATACTTCTAAATAGATAATATTATTTTTGTGCACAAAATCACTCAATGTTGAACAGGAGGTTTTTAAAAAGCCAAGGGAAATTGATCGTGACGATATGTCGACTAAATTCTGTAAATAGTCAATTTCGATATTTCTGTTTCACGCGTTATTCTTTTCGTTTATTCGTCAAAACTTGCGTTCCTCGGCGAGAGAAAAGCTAGAGGCGTCGACACGATACGCGTGCTCCTCCTGTCTTTCGAGCTTCAACCGAGAAATTACATTGGCGTTTCACTAAATAAAATCGGCAAGAACCGCGCTAAATGCCCGAGAGTCTTTATTTATCTTTCTCGTAAAGAAAGACTTCTCGCTGCCTGACTTTTTCATCTCGCAGCAAGTTGGAAAATTGGCCAGCGAGATGACTGCTGTGCAATTGGCTCGTAGCGTGATGGAAGCGCGATCTTGAAAATAGGACGTGGCCGAGATCGATGGACTACAAATTCGTTTGCACAGATATACCGATGGGCTGAATTGAACGAAGAACACGGACGGGAAGACTTACGAGGCAGATATACGATCCTGCGTGCGTGTATCGTGGTTCGTCGCTTCAGTTCTATCGCGAATTCAGCAGAAGCACAACGGGACCCGCTGTTGCGCAACTCGACTGAACAGTGAAGCGCGACAACTTGCGAGCAACTATCGCAGAGAATCTAGCTAACTATATCAAACAGATCCGAAAGATCCGCGCGAAACAGAGCGCGACGCATTAATGCTCGGCCGGCTAACGTGAATTATGTACGCGGCGCATCGCACGTGAAAATAACCCCGCCGATGCTCGATGCGTAACGCGCGACGAAACGTCGGGACGCCGCGGCGCATCCATCATTCCGGCAACCGGTTATCTCGCAGCCGGAGCAACAGGGACAGACGGAGGAAACGAAATTGCAAAGGGAAGAGAGAGCGGAGTGTCGGGGACGAGCGTGTTATATCGCGACATAGTCGGAGCCACGAGTCTTCAATCGTGTAATTATTTATATCGCGAGAGAGAGGGAGAGAGAGAGAGAGGGAGGGAGAGGCGCACTATCGCCTTTTATCGTACACTGTAACTGAGCGAACGGTGAATCTTCTCCTCAGGTAGAATAGAGATACAGGGATGGATAAACATGACACACGCGAATGCGTAAAAGACGGAAACTTCAACGAAGAATCATGGAGAAGCTTCGGTGAAATGCCGAAACACCTTCGCAGGTTTTTCACTGCTCGCCACCGGCGATATTTGTGCAATCGGTGATCGCAATTAATAATTGTGTTATATTATAGTGTTATAATAGCTATTGTGTTATATGTTATAGTGTTGTAGTGTTATAATGGCTATTGTGTTATATATTACAGTGTCATAGTGTTACAATAATTATTATAGTGTATATTATAATAGTTTTATTTTATTATATATTATATTATTTTTATAGTTTTATAGTTTTATATTATTATGTATCATTACAGTGCCATAATTGTGTTATTAATAATTATATGTAATTAATAATTGTGTTGTATATTATAGTGTTACAGTGTTATTATAACAGTTATTATGGTGTATATTTTAATAGTTTTATTATTACAGTGCAATAATTATATGTAATTAATAATTGTGTTGTATATTATAGTGTTACAGTGTTATTATAACAGTTATTACGGTGTATATTTTAATAGTTTTATTATTACAGTGCAATAATTATATGTAATTAATAATTGTGTTGTATATTATAGTGTTACAGTGTTATTATAACAGTTATTACGGTGTATATTCTAATAGTTTTATTATTAGAGTGCAAGAATTATATGTAATTAATAATTGTGTTACGTATTATAATGTTGCAACAGTTATAACAGTTTAGTCGTTATAACAGTTTTTATCATTATAGTGCCGTTATTATTATAGTGTTATTATTATAGCGTAATAGACAATAATGTATACATATAAAAGTTAGCTTGCCCAAACTTGCTAACACCTCCATAAATCTCGGATTAAGTTGATTTTGGATACGAAACGGGTTCTTTTTGCCAAACAGTAACAATTGCCAAACGTTTGGTCACGAGTAACAAGTGCAGTATCTTGCAAGCAACGGAATAGTTTCCAGTACGTATTTTAAATGCGAACGTCGAACTCGAAGGCCTAAGATCATTTTCGACAGTCACGTGACGGACAGTGTGATAAGATTCTACCACTTCACTCTCGTCTAAAAGCACTACGGAATCACACGGAATTTAACGTAGGTATGCAGGTGTATGCTAAATACAGTGCAGTGCCAATACTTCTCGAGAATGCCACCGAGTATATATAGATCTCCCCGTCCCGCACTTTGCACGGTTCGAGCAAATTGTAACCATAGTCTATAAGTGAAAATGCAACGCGAGTCGCAACAATATGGCCCATTATCTCGGTAGCCAACGAGATAGCATCGAAGCTCGTGCCAACGAAGTTTTGCCGGCAAGCTCGTTTTTCTCGGTGAAAAATCAGGCAGTATATCTTCTCCGATTGTTCTCGTTCTCGTCGCCGCGATTGCCTCGCGGCATTTCGACAATTTTCGCTCGAGTGGTGCAACGTGAGTTTCGATTGTCACTCAGGGAGAAAAAGATTACTGTCTTGAACCAGTAATGCACAATCGAGGCCGAGAAGAAATTATTGGGGATGGTGCAGTTTCTTCTTTCGTTCGTTGCGTTCCTCACGCACGAGATGCGCGAAGATTTTTTGGTTTGTCGAGGGGAGAAGAAGAGGAAGAGGAAGAAGAAGAAGAAGAAGAAAAAGAAGAAGAAAAAAAAGTCGAGAAGGCGGAGGAGGAGGAAATGACCGGGCCGAAGGGCTAGTTTTCGGCCGCAGTCTGGCAGACAATCGTAAAAGCCGAACGAACCCTGCGCGAATTATAGGCCGCGGTTCTCTTGCGAGAATATGTCTATCCAACGAGCGACGAGTGTGTGCGAGTGCCTCCTCGCCACGAGGTTCTTTCTTTCTTTCTTTTTTTTTTTTTTTTTTTTTTTTTTCGTCTGGTCAAAATAAACGATAAACATTCACGAATTACTCAAAGCGCAGGAATATTCTGTGAATCATCTGGTCTAGTTTGTAACATTGTAATTCTCGTCGAGTTGCGGTTTTCATCAAGTAATCAACAGGAAGATGAAACGTGACAATTTTCACCGTACATATATAATTTCACCGCGTGAAGTGAAAAATTTCCACATCTCGTCGATCGTTGAGTAAAGCTGCGAAGTCTCATTCACTGGTAAATTTCAATCATCGAGTAACAAATGGATCAGAAGCCAAAGTCAAGCCTGGAAGATCTAAAAAATTGAACACTACATACATAGTTCCACCACGTGAAGTGAAAAATTTCTTGTCGATCGTAGGAGTAAAGCTGCGAAGTCTCATTCAATAGTAAATTTCAACCATCACTCGGTTAGACAAGACAAGTTTTCACAGTTTATCGCTGTGAAATTAAACGCATCTTTGAATATCTATAATTCTCGTCCCCCTCCCACTGTCGAAAGCGTTGTTTCGACTTTTATCTTTCATCTCCATTTCATTAACTTTAACAACGACGGAGAGAAATGGACGCTTTGAGAGCAATTCCTACCTTGCTCAATTCCTCGCGAAACAATTAACGCACTTGTTCACGAGTCGTTGACCGAGTTGCTTTCAGCTCGATCGTGCTTGCCTTTTGTCATCTTGCTTTCTCGGCGTGTTAAGAAACCGTAAAAATCCGTGCAAGTGGACGGACCATCGCCGAAGTTGTTCATCTGTCGCGCAATTATACAAGGCGTCATCGTTCAGGCGCAATTAGAGTGTCCTGGTCGAACATTAAAGTCGACCAAGCGGCGCAGATAGACACGAGGGACACGACAAACGCGAAATTAAATTAAGCGGACGCTCGTCGCCCGGATCTGCCTTGCCAATTTCGCGTCCACCGAGCCACGGCGGACAGCGTGCGTTCGGCTCTCTATCCAACGACGGAACTTCGATTAACACAACTCGGCCTGCTTGGCCGGCCGGCAACGTTAATGCCGTGCCTTATCTCCGTCCTGTCGATACGAGCTGTACACACGTTTGATATTTTACACGCGGAAATCAACGAGACGGCGAGAGAGACACGAGAATTTTCGAATTTGACACGAATAACTCTCCGTGTGTGTCACTTGAAACAATATTGTCTTAGAAAGCGAGCAATAACGGTGTTCGCGAGCTCGGTGAGAATCAACAACGCCGCGCCGCCCATCCGCTTTCTAGCACCTCTGCGCGGTGTTTTTTCTTCTTTATTCTCTTTTTCTACTTGCTTTTCTTTTCTCCTTTCCCAGGTACATGAAATACCTGTACCCGTACGAGTGTGAGAATAGGCGGCTGTCGACGCCGGCGGAGTTGCAGGCGGCGATCGATGGGAATCGTCGCGAGGGACGCCGCAGTAGCTACGGTACATACGCGTCGACCAGTAGTGCTGCACCGGAAAGAGGTGCTCACCAGCCCAACTCGCTCGCGTTACACGGTCAAATGGCGCCGTTATCGCTGGTAACGGCGGTAGCGACCAGTAGCCAGCAGCATCACGTGCCGCAACCGTTGGTGAACGGAAGCGGCGTGCATACACCATCGCATCATCCGCAACATCTTCAGGGATTACCTGGACCGCCGACCAACGCAGGTAAAACGCTGGCTTGTACATGTATCAGGCTGGCACGATGGCTATACGGTAAATATTTCCGACATCTCAAATTACGGCCTCTTTAATCTCTTGCTGTTAGCTTTTTAATCTCTTGCGCTGGAATGACGTGCCGCGCGCGTCGACAATCTCTTGCCCCGATATTTCGCAACGTTTTCTCGATTTTTAAGTATACTTGAATGGTAACCTGGGGAGAACGAACGATAGGTTTATTACTTGTTGATCATTTCCATCAACAAGTGGCATCATACCGGCGAGTTCAGAAGAGACAGATAGCGACGAATTATTGTGTGTACGATTCTGGCCACTCGTTATGGTCCGCAATCAGTTTGCCAGCGCAAGGGATTAAACGTGTGTGTTGTACATTGTAGAACCACGATTATAACTCATCAAACGCACAGTATGTACAGCTGCCATCTGTAGAATTGAATTAAATTAGAAAGTGAGTCAAGGACAATTTTTAAGCACTAGATTTTTTTTCTTGAAAAATCTAGCTACGTTCGACTCGATCAATATTACTTGAAAGACTCGTCGAACGTTTATAATTTCCTTGTTAAACTTAAAAAATCAAATATTTGGAAAGAATGAGGAGAAATTGGGAATATAATTTATTCTTTCAGAATGATATTTCTTAAAACAGAATACGTCACATAAATGGCGCCTCGCACGTTGAGCCACCAGTGTCTAGGTTATTTTCATGTGTTATTTTTCAAACACGGCAAACATCTTGGGGGTTTTCAAGTTTTTGATGATTGGCACTTGGCAATGAAACGTGTAAGCCTAAGATTGCAGACCAACTGTACATATTGAATTTATATCTTCAATTGGCTACGATTCAATAGGCCTCAGCAGGAAGTATACATTATTGTTAATTTTCCATTGTTCTTTTTATGTAACGAAAAAATTAATATAACCAAAAGATGATTTTTCCAGTACATAGAACACAGAAACAATATGCAGGTTGACTTTCACGCGACACAATAGGTCACAACACAAGCAACGGCATACACAAGCGAGCAAGTGAATATTTAGAATGGCGTAAAAAGAACTAGCCAAGTCTCAAAACACCACTGGTCCAAACATCACAAATAATATGTCTCAAAACACCACAGGTCCAAACATCACAAATAATATGTCTCTGTTCCACGAAAGATTTAACTTTAAGTAAGAAATTCTGATTACTTTCCTCGCACGAGGAGTATACTCGTGTCATTCACGGATAACGGGTAACAAGTTTGTTCGAAATAATCATAACAAGCATGGAATAAACGCGATCAAAGATCGTTGTAAGAACCAAAATTCTGTCGTCTTTGAAAGGAATTCGACCGAGGCCAGGATGGGAATGAGTACCGGAAACGAGAGGGAATCGAAACGGGAGATGTAGAGTGTCCGGATGAAAAGTTAGCGGCGCGCGAGGAGACAGATGCGTTTCGGAGAAAAAAGATAGATCGGGTAGAGGAGAAGCGGGTTTATTTTAAATCGGTAGTTAGAGTTCCAGGCCTCCCCGGAGATGATCATGCGAGAGCGAAGGAGGCGTAATTGATTGTACGATCCTCCGGGAGACAGGCGTTAACGGATGACTCTCACTAACGAGCATTCCTACTTCCCTACCCCTTTCTTCCTCTTTCTCGCCCCCTGCCGTAACAGTGGCTTCGCCCTCTTTCGCCTTGTTTCACCACCCTCTCACCCGACTTCCGACCAATTTCGCTCCTATGCACCCTTCTTCCTCCTCCTCCTCCTCCTTCTCCTCCTCCTCCTCCTCCTCCTCCTCCTCATGTTCGCGCCGTCCGCCCTTGAATTTGCGTTTCGCCCGTCCAATCTGCGTGTTTCCACCGTGCTCGAAATTCTTTCACCAGCGAGGATAAATTAAATTTGTTCACAGTAATCCAATGAGCATTCGCGAAACGTGGTGACTCCATCTGATTTGTATTTTTTGTGGCTTTCCTCAAACTTTCCACCTGCAAAGCGGAAATCGTGTGCAATCGTTGAACGTGTGCTCGTCGAGAATGATTAGAGAGATAGCTTCGGTAGTTCGAACCGACATTGGATGAGCCAGTTTGTCGAGATTGCTCGATATTTGCTCCTGACGCACTCTGTCAGAGCGGATCTTCTCAATTTCCTCGAATCGCTTTCCCTCCATTTCTCTCCGCCACGCCAATCACCATACATACCGTCGCGTCGCCTTAATTTAGTCTCTCGCCAGACAGCTATTCAGCCGCGACAGTCTCGCTTTTAAACGTGCAAACGATTGACACCAGCCTCCCTTTTGATCGAGCATCGCCCGTCAATTTCTGACTTCGTCGATCTATCTGTCCGCAGGACCTATTCCTGGAATGGCGCCATCCGAGTTCGAGGCACGCATGGTCGAGTATGTGAAGCTGTTGAACAAGGAGCTGAGGTGCGTCACTGGTACACCGCCGCCGATGATCCATCGACAGGACAGCACGTCGCCTCCTCTTTCGTCATCGCCGAGGGATGTAGCAGGATTCAGTACTTTCGACGTAACGCGATTGTGGAACATGTGTAATAACAATACTATGTATCCAGGGCATCAGCCGCCACCCTCGCCGATACCAGCGATATCCACCCCTGAACCACAAAGAGAAGCACTCGATCTTGGACTCAGGTAATGATTTCAGCTCGCACATATGGTTCGAATTAATGCAGGCACATGTATCACGAATTAATGCAATGAACGATTTTATGCGACTTTTGTCAGATCGTCGCCCGCAGACTCACCGCTAAGATTAACCTCACCTTCGCCGAGCAACGCGCCAGTGAAGAGAGATCAGGATACCCAGGGTGGGTCCACATCTGCAAAAAGACCAGTTGCCGATGATGACAGTTCCAACGAGAGGACCATCATGGCTGGCACGCACATAAGAATTTCAAATCGAGGTAAGAAACGAGCGCGAAGGTCTCACTTTGTATTTTTTTTTTTTTTTCCATACAGCTACATACACTTTTTGTAGCCCCGTACAAAATCGTATACACGAGCGTCACTGGTTTGTCAACTATGTCATTTGCAAATTGGATCGCGCGATTGCTGGAGTAATTAAAAATTCTCCCGTAATGGACAAAAACCAGTGGAAATGGAATTAAAAGAGCATCTTGTCTTTTGATAACTTAACCATTTGCGGTCGAAAGAACTCTGTTGCATGCATGCTTCTAGTGTTACATTTGTTTGTACGACGATTGCTTTTGCTTAGCGATGCTGAACTTGAAATGCCAAGTCAGTTTTCATTTCTTTTTGGATATAGCAACGCATGACGTACTATTATAAAAAGTCTCTCTGTATTTATTTCAGTTTATTTTATATTTTTTTTAATTTACTGCAATTGTTCGATCCTGCCTAATAAAGAAGCCGTATTGCAATACGAAAGTAAATTCACGAAGCTGTACGGATGTAGTTTTTTCTTTTTTTTAATTTTTACTTCATTGCATAGTAATAAATAATATTCGTGTGTTGTCTATCTTCAAATAACAATTAATAACCTTACGCCTAAGTAAGGGTCATCCGCGAGCGAGAATGATGACGTTTATTGGGAAACTTGTGCATGCAGCTGTTACGTCCGCAAAGGGTTAAAATAAAAATCTTATTTTCTTTTGTATTTTGTCTTATGAGGTGGGTAAAAACCATATGTACTGTACGATATTGTCTCTGATCTAAATTAACAACGATAACGATTTTGCGACATTGACTTCGACGCTACATGCACTATTTTTAAATAACTCATTTTTCCATTAATTTCAGTCCTGTCTAATCATTGCTCGTTTATAATTGCGCGTATGTCTAGCGTATATCTTTAAACAGAAATGAAATATTAGATATTTAACAAACTTCGAAAAACGTCCAAAGTGTAATCGCAAAGTGTATACTGTACAATAGCTCTAAAAATGACAGAATATAAAATTGCAACAGTCGGAAACACAATACACAAATGATAGGTTTTTAGAACGTGGTTTAGACTAAACTAACGAATACTTTAATGTGAAAAGGAAACGATTGACAAACGTTCGTCACGGAATTTTTGTTTTTATCAGTTCCAGACGACAAGTATATGGTTTTGCCCAGGTATATATATACGGTTCTGTACAAATTTCCCATGCAATATATTAATGTACGTATAACGGTGAAATGTTTGATAACAGGAGACGGAAGAAACGGTGATAATTCCTTAGTAGTCAGTATGGAGCTGAACGGAATAATGTATCAAGGTGTCCTGTTTGCGCAACATGAGACTAAAACCGCGACATGCAGCAACAGCAGCAATTCGAAACCATCACGAAGCGTAATTTCGTGAATGCGAAATGATCAATGGAGCAGCCTACAATATCTATCGACACACAGGATTCATTTATAGAAATAAGTGATAAATATAATTACCATAAAGAACGAATGAAGCTGTTTGCCATAATGTTAGTCATCGATCGATCGAAGTGTCTTGATAATAGTAAAAGTCGGAAAAAGTTCGAATTTCAATGTAGTTTGACGCGTTTGATCAAGATCTCTTATGCGAACATTTGTTACGTCGTATGTATCCTTTTATTAAGTTTATTTCTTCGAGTCAAAACATTTTTTTGGAAAAAAACTCTGAAACCTATTGTGATATTAGATGCGCGTATCTAAAAGATCGTCAGATTTGTTTTATTTCTTGTTAACGTTATATGAAATTTTTCTGGTCACTTTTCTTTTATATTTTTTTGGTTAATTGGCGAGCTTAGAATAATGTTTAGTTTTTTTTTTAACAACGACAACTGCTCATTTAATAACGTTTTGTTATCAGAATGATAGAAATTGTATAAATATACAAGGTGTTTCCGAAATACAATCAGCTAGAAGGTGATAAATTGGGAAAAAAGGCAAATTTTGTTTTATTTAAGAGTTTCTTTATTTTTCATTTCCGAATTTAAAATTTACTAGTTCTAGAGTACTTGAATTTTACTAGCTGTGACAAAGAAGAATAAATATCTTATATAAGAAAATATCTTATAAACAAAATCAAGTATCTCAAAAACAAGTAGAACAAGGAAAATTTCAAACTCGATTTTCGCGAAAAAGGAAAAAAAAATTTTCCTTGACATTTTCGCATAAAAAATAATCTGTTAATTATTTTTTCTGTCATGTCTCAAATTACTTAAATTTAAGCATATCTGACAAAATTTTCAAACTCGATTGTTTCAAAAACGTTGCGCAGGAAAATCGGAAAATCGTTCATTCTCCTTTTTTGTCTTATTTTAGAAAAATGTAGAATCACATCCCGATTTCGAAAACATCCTATATGATACTGGTAGCTTAATTAAAACGTTATTTTGTGAGTAATGTATGTATGATTTATGTGCAATGGAAAGAACATATCTTTTATTAATTATATTTTTTAAGTCTCGTGGTTTCTTTTCATTTGAGAAAAATTTTTTGGAGTATTGCTCGCCACAGATTTTACATTAAAATTGAATATATAATAATTAAAAAGAAAATAGAAATACAAATTGTAAAGAATATTTGTAAAAGTAAAAAATATTCTCCGAGAAATTTTAACTCAACTTAGTAGATTAATAATTGTTTTCATAAACGAACTTCTGATCGATCGTTTTCCACTTTCTTTTCTTTTCTTTCTTATTTTTTTCTCTTTCTTCTTCTTTTTTAATTCTTTATCATCGTATTTAATCAGAACGTCTTAACTTATTTATCTCTCGATAACTCGAGGCACGACCGTTGTTCGTGCAATTAATTTCTAGTAGTTACTAATAATTTCCAATAATAGCCCTCTTTTCTTTTTTTTTCAAACTTGAAAAATCGGTATCGGTAAAAGAGCCGATATTTTACAGCATTTTAAATTGGTACATGCACATTCGTTTTTACCACGACTATTAATATTACTACGAATATAGAAAGTAAGTGTATGTATATGTGCAGGTTTGTGTATTGATAAATACGTATTTGCTATATACGTGCATAAATATGTACGTTTACATGTACCATACATGCTTTTATATGCTCATCTACATGCATGTATAGACAGTTATCCATCTTGTCGCTTGTTCGTAGAGTGTACATAGTCATTCTAATGTATTTCTTCATTCGTGAATGAGAGAGAGAGAGAGAGAGAGAGAAAAAAGGAAAGAGAAAGAGGGGCAGAACTTGTGACAATTTACAAGTATGCCATTATTAGAGTTATAATTATTATTATTATTATTATTATTACTCTTAGATATAGAAATATCGTGATTTTTATATTATTAAGTACGAATAATTTTTATTTTGTTTTACTTTCTTTTCGTTGTGACAAAAATAGTATCGTTGCATGATTGCGTTCACTTTTCGTTCATATTCGTCTACGTATGGATTAACACCATGGAATCGAACGAAATGAAAAAGTAGATAATTGCTACCCATTTCTTTCTTTTTTACTTCATGTTTCTGCGTTTTCCTTTTTTTTTTTTTTTATTAGATGGGCGAAAGATCCGAGCGTTTGAAGCATTTAGTAGCATACCATCTGAACGTTCGAATCCGCCTCCATCTCGCATCACCTCGCATCACCTCGCACTGCTTCTTGCACACTGCTGTGCCGTCGATTTTTGAATTCTTCTTTCATTTTTTCTTTTTCTTTTTTAGTAATGGAGAATCATGTCTTTTTTTTTTCAATGTCAAGTAGGGCCAGTTCGATAATGATAACGCATCTGAAGAACTGTAAAACGCTGAATATTCACGAGTCGATACCTACACAATGTTTACTTTAGATAATGCTTAGTATGTAACGCGTAAAAATCGTATAGAATTGAAGTCTATCTATATCTGGTAAATGTATTTGCAATGCGACCAGAATGAGAGAGATAATAAGAACATTTTTAATCATAATCGTTAATATTAGAAAAACTCAGCGTAATAATACGCGCAATAATAATATGAAAAACATAGTCTAAATGAGAGAAAAAGAATTTTGCGAATGGTTTCATCGATCTCTATATTCATAGTGAAAAGCGAACGATATAACGATGTTTTTATTTCATAATCTTAAGATTTGAAATATATAGCTATGGATAGATAGTGATGCGATATTGAGAAGAAAGAAACTATTTTATTGTTTATGATTCAAAAGTTAGCCAAAAAGACTGTTTATATAGGACGAATATTATATACGTAGAAATAATTTCTTATTATGATTATTAAAAACGATATTATCGTCATCGTTTATATTAATATTACGACTATATTATTCCTACTATTAGTATTATTTAGCTATTTACTGTTATTACCTTGACAGCGAATAAGGGTTCTAATAAAAAGAATAAAAAAAAACAAAAAAAAATAATAATATTTACATCAAAATTTAAAAAAAAAAAAGACAAATTTTTGTTGCTCTACGTAAATATAAGAAAGCTGTTCCTGTCTTCTTTCATTTTTATTTGAGATAAATTTGATCTCGGATAAAAAGGGAAATACTCCTGTAGAGATGTTGAAATTAACAATAATATTCAGCTTTTCAACTGTTTGCTAAATTATTTTATATTTTATGTAGCATTTTTATTTTTTAATTGATTACACCAAATATGAAATTGGTAAACAAATTAAATTAAAAAATGAGCAACAGAAAAATACACGATTGTGATTTTAACAGCTTACGAAACGAGGATTTATCAAATCGACTGTTTGTTGCTAGTTTACGAGTATTACTAATTATTTCTTCTCGTAAAACTAAAGATACGACATGTTTACAGGCGTATATTGTAATAATTATCATGAATGTTGTATATATATATATCAATTTTGAAAAAAGGTATAGAAAACTGTATCTTAGTAAACTATCTTAGTCTTCGTAAGTAGCAACTTATCGTTAATTATGTATAAATCATGTAAACGAAATAACAAATAAAAACGATAATACTTTTATATCAATAGTACAATAACCTCGTTGCATCTATAAAATTTAAAAGAAAATATAACTGTACAATCGTATTTTTAGTTTCTGACCTTTTTTAAACTCTTTTATAATGGCAACAATTTTTAATGTCATTAGCTATAATTTGTTACAACTTCAATATGTAATATTACATTCTTTAGAAAATTTTTCTATCTCGTACAATAATGCTTGTTTTTCTTCTAATGTTGCAAAGGTATATTCTACAGATGACAGGCAAAGTTTTAGAAGTTGTTCTTGTTTCAAACCAAATGTTGAACTAGCTATTTTATATTCATGAGACAAAGATGTATGAAAGACACCTTTGTCATCAGTCTAAAAAAATAAAATGTTCTTTTCAGAACGATTATTTAGATAAATGTTTACTCACATCAATTTTACTCACACCAAGACAAATAGGATGTCCAGCTTCAAATAAATATTTAAATTGATGAGATTCGTAAGTAGATACTGTTTTACATTGAATATTCGAAGTTAAACACAATTCTAGATGAAAGATAAAAATCACATATCTAACATATTCTTGGGAAAGATAATTAAAAAATTTTCATAAATTTGTTGCTCTTACCTACAGGAATCTTGGAATCAAGAAGCAAATTAAATAATTTGCTTGATCCTTGCAATGTAGGATGAATGCAGGTACAATGTCCTAATCTATCTGGTTTAAATTTGAGGATATCTATTGTTTCTGTTTCATTTGGAACCTACATGAGATAAATGAGAAAGCATTTGATATATCTAAAAATTCAACGAGATTAAATTTAGTTTAATCTAATTTCTACCTCTGCACAATGAGCTGCAATTTTAAGTCCCGCCAGTCTAGCTTTTCTTAATAATTCTAAAAATGTGCTTCCTGTCATTGGATCTCCACTCAGATCAAGTCCAACAATATATTGCGGATATTTTTTAAAAAAATTTATTGCTAATTCTATATTATCTTGAGCTGCTTTATATCCTTGTTTACGATTGATAGATATTAATAATTTCAACAATATACTTGGAAAATCAGTCTTACAAATCCTATAATTATAATCAACAATTTTTAATTGGCATTTAAGAACAAAAATTTTAGTTACGTTCAGTTATGTAAATTACATATTTACTCAAATGCTTTTATAATCGCTTCTACATATTCTTGTTTTGTCATTTTTCCTTCAATAGCACGTGGTGTACTTCTAAGCTCCAAATATATCACATTATCCTCTTTAAATTCTTTAACTGTATCATACGTAGAATGAAAAACTGCTTCTGGTGTTGTTGTTAATGAATGTGCTATATTAAATACTTTGAAACATCTATGAACCAATTATTACACCAATTATTATTATTTTGAGTATAACTTCATATAATTTGAAATTGAGAACTTGAAATTGTATATTGTTATTCGTACTCGCCTAATGATGAGAAATTTTTTATACTCATGAGTGTATCTTCAGAGCTTTTTGAATTGGGATTTTGCATTTTATATAATTTCTTCAAAGTATCCATGCTTAGGGATCCATTTAAATGAGCGTGAAGTTCCTATTATATACAAAAAAAGAAGATATCTTTTAACCTAAGCATTAACCTATACGTTTTAAGTTTCCAAATACATACCAATTTTGGAAGAGCTTGACACAAATTTTCTAAGTCCATCATAAAAAATAAATAAACTTTTGTCGTATGTACAAAAAAAATATCTTTTTTATTTTAATATGCTGTATATTTAAAAACCATTGATAACTCTACAGAAACTGAAAGTAATCAATTCCATTTGAAACGTGAACTACATGTTCTCTATATACACAACTTGTTCTATGATCTTAGATTCGTATTTTTCTAAAAAATTAAAAAAAAATAGGACAGTGAAAAATATACACATATATTCAATAAAATTTATATATTTATAATTAATTTAATAATAATAGAAAAGTATATAAATACAGACTTAAAACAGAATGCAAGATATTGTATCATTATATTCTCAGAAAATACAATTAAAATAATCTTAATTTTATAAATATTATATTAAACTTATATACTATTTAATATCTTTTGGAGTGCCTTAAAACTGTAGAGTACTAAAATATTGAATAATACTTGAAGATAGTATAATGTAAAATACTAGTATTTAATATATAATTGACATTAGTTCTGCAAATTTAATGTTTAAAAAAATATATATTATAGGGTATCTTTTAACTTTTTTTAAAACATTTCCAGCTTTTTCATAATATATAATAATATATAATATATAATAACTATTTATTATAATATTTCCTCCATAACAAACAAAATATAAAAATTAAATATGGAATATTAAAATTAAATTTAATTATATGTATATAACTTTTTCAGGAATGTTTATACATATAATTCTGATTTTTTATAATCTTTTAATTACGATTCAACATACAAGCACATCAAATATATAAAACTTGCAATTCGACATGGAAGAAATTTTTCCGAATAAATTTTAATTTCCAAATTTGGCATTTAATAATTCGTATTCGTATTTATATGATAAATAGTACCACAGCAAAGTATAGGCAAGTATAACAGTGAAGCATAAAACTGTCTTATATTTTAAGATTGAATACCATGCCTAGGAACTGTTCATAGTGAATTGTAATTACACCATCCAGATCTGTGTCTAACTGCCTGAAGGCAGAAGTTAATGTCTAAAACAAAAATTATTCATATTCATGAAACATAAATGTAAAATATAATCTGTAACAGAATATTATGCATACAGAGGCTTACATATAAAACTACACAGCACTGAATAAAGTCATCAAAATATATAGTACCACGACCAGCTCTGTCGTATTTGCGTATAAGAGTGTCTATAATTTGGTCTGATAATCTGTATCCAAAATTTGTTAGAGCTGTTTTTAATTCATTTCTATCAATATTTCCACTGTTGTCCCGATCAAATGACCGAAAGCAATTTTCCCAATCTGTTACATACTTCCATAAAGCTCCAAATTCTTCAAAACTAACTGTTCCCTTCTGGTTTTTATCAAACATACCTGAAGAATCAGGATCAGTTTTGTCAATATCAAACATACCTGTATGAATGCAATGAAATACACTAAAAACATATTAAATATGATAGAAGTCCATGTAAATCTACTCAAGAACTATGGGATGCATTGTTAACTGTATTATACATTATAATAATATAGCATGTTAAATCTATTTATAGATTAAATTAATAAAATAATAAAATAATTACCAATCATTAAACGCACTGTTTCTGGATTAAATGGTGTCCAAGTCCCATTTGAAAGTGCTTGTTGCAACTCTTCTGCAGTTATTGCACCAGATCTGTCTTTATCAACTCTATAATGTTCAAATAAAAAACATTAGTCTTATATACCTGTTGCTTTCTATTTATTATGAAAATTTTGTTCGTTCTATAAAACTATATATGAAAGATAATACATTTATGTCTTTCATGTACTAAATTAAGATCTTTTAAATTAAGAATTTTTAGACAATATTTACATAATTTAGAAATATTTATGTCTTAGAAAACTTCTTGAGATATTTAAATAATTTCATTTAAATGATTCACCATGTATGTAATATACATAATTGATAATTTATATCATGTCATACCTACATAATTAACGGCAAGGTTAATTAAATATTTAGCATGTTGCAATTTTTATGATACAACACATACAAAATCATAGAGGTTATATAGAATAAAATTCATATAAATTTTAAAATACCTTTGAAAAACATCCCACAGAAATTCTCGACTAGGCATAGGCGATACAAAAGACATTTTTTAATTCTTCGTTTCTCCAAAATATAAAATTAAATATAGTTATATTTAACACTTTTTTTATTATTATATTTTGCAATTGAATGCAATGAGTAACGTATATGATAATATTAATCTATGTTTGCAAAAGAACTCCACAAAAAACACGTCAGAAATACGTCACGCCACTGAAAATTCCGTGTTATTACTAGAAATACAAACACTATTACCCTCTAGCGACAAGTGGTTATATTAATTGAAAATTGTTTGCATAGTCATAGACAAAATACAGAATAGATTTGACATTCAATGTTTTTTCATGTACCATGTTGTACCTTATATTGATAAACGTTAAAAACTGTTAGAATATTTAGAATGTTATATAAGACGAGAATAAAATCGGCAATTTTTGAAATGACACCTCGGAAAAATGAAGGAAATTAAAATGTCATATACTTACCTTTACAGATTAACTTTCAGGCAACACTGCCTGTACTGAAATAACTGTATCGAAAATTAAATAAAATACTTTACCCAAATAAAATTTGACTTTACATATGAATTAATATTAAAAGTTTATACAAGCTAATTTCACTTATTATATTAATTTCACAAAAGATTGATTATAATCTTTAACTGATAATGTTTATATGGTGTTAATAATATTGATTGTAATACTTTTCTTTTGCTGTATCTAAATTATTGCGAAAAACTATTGGATTATATATATACAGGGTGTTTTGTAACTTTTGGGACCCACTTCGGGAGCTGATTGTACGCCTAAAAATACGTCCTATTGCATGGCCTGCTCATTCTCCGGATTTGAATCCATTAGATTTTCATTTTTGAGGACATTTAAAATCACACACTTGAACATTTGAAAACGCTGAAATACTACGAAATAGAATAGAGCAAGACTTCTGACAAATTCGAGAAACACCAGGAATGACAGAGAGAGTAACCAGATCAATGACAAGACGCGTGCAGGCTTGTCTTCAAATGCAAGGTGGTCATTTCGAGCATCTTTAGTAAAAGTAATTAAAACAGAAAATTCATTATATCTCATAAACGAAGACAGATAGGACATATATTTATATGATTTTTTTTCATTATTTTTAAGCGTACAATCAGTTCCCGAAGTGGGTCCCACAAGTTACGAAACATCCTGTATGTATTGATTAGTGAATATCACCCTAGTTAAAAATTATTACGCATGCGTTTAATACATTATATAAATTGTAATATAAAAAAACTTCTCTTAATTTTATTTTTTTAATTTTGATGTAACACAAATAAACGTATCTTAAATTTAACTCTTAGTTCTAAGTTAATTTAATAAATTATTTAATTCTGTAGTGCCTAATGGAGTAAATATATAACTTTTATATATCTATTTATATATGTTTTTTGTATTTATATGTGTAAATATGTAAAAAAAGAAATAAATTATGAGAGATTACAAATTTCACCTGCGAATGAAAATTTGATTGATTAGTGGGGAAATTATATATTATTTATATATTTTGTTATTGTTTAATATTGTTTGTAAAATAGTATTTATTAATAATGTTGAATACATATTATAAAATATAATAAATAGAACGAGATAATATATCTTGGTTAAACCTGATTAAATAAACCTAAAATATTATATAACTCTCTCATTTTATAAAAACACTTATGACTCTTTTGTACGATTGTTCAACAAAATAAAAATTATTAATAACAAAAGCTGTTATGATTTTTTACATTGAAGTAAAAACCTTCTTTACCTTTCCTTATAAAAGAAAAATATTTCATGATTACTCTATTAAATATACCCAATATTATTTTTTGCAATGGAAATTTTGTATATAAGATTGGTTTATATATTTTGAATTCTGTGCACATTCATATTACGTTTGTTTAGATCTTTTTATTTTCCATGCTCCAATTCTGTATTTATACCAAATGAAAAATATGTCTTTACCCATTTGTAGCCAGCTCCAAAAGGGGACTATTTTCGATCCTTCAATTTCTGTCCAATTTACAGGAATCTCAGTAATAGGAATGTTTAAAATTTTTGCAATATATAACATCTCTACATCAAATGCCCAACGTTCAACATGTAAGGCTTGGAATACAGCTCTTGCAGATTCACGTGTTATAAGTTTAAAACCACACTGTGTATCTCTGATATCTCTTACACCCCAAAACCAAACTAGGAAATGGAATCCATGCATTAAAAATAATCGGAAAAAAGATCTTTTGGCAGTTTCTTCTTCTCCTAAGTGAGCTCTGGATCCACATACTATTGCATGAGAGGAACTTACTTCATTTGGTTTATCTATATAATCAACTGAAAAAAATGTTTTTTCACAAAAATTCAATAGATTTTATTTTATATCATGTTTTGAAAAATAACTTACATCCTAAAATATTTTTCAAACTATCATCTAACTTTTCCAAATCTTTAAATTTAGTAGCACCATCTGCATCTGCAAATAATATTACACTTCCTCTTGCACTCAGTATACCCTTAAACAAAAGTAATTACAGTAAAAAATAATTAAAATAATATTAATATTAATTATTAAATTTCATATTATTGTGTTACTAACTAGTCTTACTGCACCACCTTTTCCTCTGTTCTTAATAAGATTTAATACTCTAATGTTATCATATTTTAGTGCATACATATGAGCAATATCCACAGTTTTATCAGAACTTCCATCACTTACTATAATCAGTTCATAAGTGTGTCCATTTTTTGAACGCTGTTCCAAATATTCCAAGCATTCATCTAACATTACTGGCACTATAAATTAAATATATAAACATACTGTTTTCAAAAATATGCAATTAATCTATCAATATTTACATCTTTGTTCTTCATTATATGCTGGTATTACAACACTTAAATGTACACTCCATTTTTCATATAAAGATGGAAAAGCATCTATACTTTTTGTTTTTGGATTAAAAAAATATTTTTCTTTCTCATCTCGCCATATTTCTGGATATGGTTTTGTTATTATAAATAATATTATAGAAAACTGAAATCAGGGGATTAATTGCAATTATACAATGTCTTAATAAAAAATTATTTAATTAGAAGATATTAACATACTTATAGAATTGCCACGTTTATACAAATTTAAATAACAGATAAATAACAATATAACCTAAAAACGTACCACAATTATACATATTATTGCAAATAAAATAGTGTAAAGAAGTAAATAATATAATTGTATCATTTCAATGTTATTGTATTTTCAAATATTAACAAAAAAATATTTTACACAACACGTATTTTTCATAGTTTCTTATTTTCTTGTACCGCCACTCTGTCTGAAGTTGCGATTAATTTGCAACATTTAACAGTTGGCTACACTAAATATGAATTTTATCGCATTGATGGAAAATCTTTGTATTTTAAATAAGAGATAGTCATAAAGAAATTTTAGTGTTTAAAATAAATATAAAAATTCACACAATTTCACATTTTTAAAAAAAATTGAACAATAAAATTTTTAATAAGCAATTGATAAGTAACTGATAATTGATAATTGATAACGAATGTTTGTACATATAGAGGGAGTTCTACGTGTCAAAACTATTTTTATTATGTTTAAAAATAAAATTTGAATTGTTAGAAAAAAATAAAGTGAACTTTAATCAACATTCGCGGCTTTATTAATTTTTTCTCTCGTACTATTCATTTAACGCAATTCATTGTATGCTTATTACAAAATAATTATAAAACTTATTCATAAATAGTACATTATTTATATATACATAAATTCAAACATGAATTCACACTATAATGGATTCTGATAAAAACAATAAAATTAATATTTCGGACATCCAAAATAAAGGTGAAGATAATACACATATTTAACATATATATGATACATATTTAACATATATTGATAATACAACAGATGAAAAAATACAAAAGAGAAAAATAACTATAACTGTAGACGAAGATGATCCATGTCTTAAACGAGATGTAGATGCAAAAAAACGTGCAAAATCTGTATTTCCTGGTGAAGATCCAAGGTTTGTTTTATTATAAATATTCTTCTGTCGATACATCAGAGAAAAATTAATCTTTTTGGTATTCTGAATAAAAATGGTTTTCAATATCGTTATTTAGATTTCAACAACAAAATCAAACATTACGTTGTTGGGTAATGTATCATGATTTCTATCGTTGTGAACATATTTTGGGAGAGAAATCAGATGTATGTACTTGGTTTAAACAAGTTTTTACATCTATATGTCCAAATGATTGGATTCGTCGATGGGATGAACTTAGAATTGAAGGCAAATTAATCTAACACAAATATAATACTCAAGGGAAATTATCTAGGAACAAATATAAAAATCAGGAAAAATAGTAATTTTGTTTTCTGTGAGAAGGGATAAATCTAATTTGGAAAATAAACAAACTCGTCTTAGAAAAAAATATTAATCTTTTATTATACAGGTACAAGACTTTTATGAGGTAACTTATATAGAAATATGAAATGAATATTTGTTGCAATGCCCGACGTTGGCCTGTCATATGGCTGTCTTCAACAATCGGTCAATAATTTCTTCTTTTTTTTATATTAATCACACTAATTACTGTAGTTTATATACGACACTTTTTACATATGTAAAAAATAAACACTTGCAGCAAATCTTCTATAAACTTTCGTTAGAATAGAAGCTTAAAATAGCACAGTATTAAAAATTTTGCTTTTTTTTTAAATTTATGATCCTTATGTAATAAAATGGCTATTTTAATTTGTGCACAAACTCCTGCCGTGATGAAGATAACTTACCATCTTCAGATGTTACTTCTGCTAACAGCATTCTTCCATCTTTATGGGATTTTATTTCTTCAAAAATAGTAGTATCTGCAATTATGAAAGTGTATTATAAATAATGCTTATTCATAATAAAAAATGTTTCAAATTAGAAAATAATACTGATCATAAAAAAGTATGATCACTTTCAATAGAAGTGATTTTTATTTTTTAATGTCCCATGAATCTTATCATTAGAGATTAAAACCACCTTACGTATAACATAACAATGCCATTTCGGTAACTAAATGCTACTTGGTTTGGCTCCCTGTTTGATGAATAAATTGACAATCTCCATCATTGCATGTTCCCATTAGTTCGTATGGACAAAGGATGCCATTGGGATTCGTGTTCCTGGTTAAGAATGATAGAAACAACAAAAAAAAAATACTCAAAATTTTTGTACAATATAATTAGAAAAACTGTATTATTTATAAATAAATATATTTAATACTATTGAAATGTTTAGAGAGCGAAAACCCACCTTGATACTTTGAAATGTATTAATATTGATTCATAAGGTAAAAGTGTCTTCTTCGTTGGAAATTTATCTTCAAGTCTTCTAGAATTTTTCTTGCCACTATCAGGTTCTGAAGTTGTAGGATTTATTATATTATTTTCTGGCAACTTATTATTCGCTGAATTAAGCATACCAGTAGTAGAAAGGACAACATCATTTAAATGTATTTGTACAGTTTTTTCAACTTCATTTGATTTTGAAGATAATTTATCTTCATTAAAAATCGTTGCACTTTCTCTCAATAAAGATTCACTTTGAGAAATTTCTGCACTGGTAGTAGGCACAGTCTCTTCTTCTAGTGTTGATAAATCATATATATCAGAAATGTCAATAGATGGTACTTTTTTTTGAGAAAGTTCCCGCGTATGATTAGCTACTTCTTTCAGCCTATTATCTAAAAGTTGTGCTCCAGCTTCAGGTATCCTAGAAAAAATCACGAGGTAATTAAAAATATTTATATTTGTTTACAATGATTTAAAGATTATTTGTTCATAATAATTTTATTAATATATTACTTGTATTCTTTTCCTGCAATTCTATTTCCCAAGGTCGAACAAATAGTTGCAAGTTTAAAACATTCTTGTCGATTTGCATTGATCTTTCCATGTGCTTCTACTACTTTTGGACCTATATTATTAATGCGATTACGTTGCACTTTTAATCTTTCTTCAGCAACTTTGAGTTGTTCCCTGAGCTTTTTTACTTCAGCAGCTAAATTCGTCTGTAGATCTCTTTCCATATGCCACTGACGAAGGTTACTAGACATGTCTGCTAAATCATCTAGGATTGTGTAGCTATTTTATCAATATAAAAATAAATTATTATATAAAACTACATAAAAAATTCATAGATATTGAATGAATTTCTATTAAAAATTTTTTTTACCGTTTCATAACTAGTTCTTGCTCTGTATCCATTAAACGTTTTTCTTGTTCTGCACGGGAGAGATTAAGCAATGTATTTAACTCCATTTTGACATCTTTTTTAATTTCTTCCCAGTTCTCTTCTATACTTTTTATATCTTTCGGTGATTTATTGTTTTTTAACGATAAAAAATGACTATCATGTTCATTTTCTGTATTTGAAGTCAAGGATGTATTTTCTTGACATTGTGAAAGATGTAACGTAGATTCAGATGTATCAAAATTTTCTTTGTTTCTTTGATGTTCTGCTAATACAATAGTCGATGCATCTGAATCCACTGTACTATAATCAAATGGAATATTATTTATAACACTGTCTTCTCTTGCAGGATGTGAAAATTGGTTTATACTATTATTATACATTTTTTCATTATCGCTATCTTTATTTCCAGAAATATTTTCACTGCAATTAATTGCTGCTTTGTTGTTTAAGGACACTTTATCATTTATTGTTACCACTCGTTTGTTTGTATCACTTTTTACTTGTACTTGAACATATTTCTCATTTACTTCATCTGTAGATAAAATTTTTAAGGGCGAAATTTTCGTTTTTGTTTGAGTTTTTCGCAATATGTTTGTCGATTGTAGATTATTCACAATTGTTTTATTTCCAATGTTATTTGGATTACTTTCAATAGGTGTACAAATATTATTTGTCCTTGATTGATTTAGATTTGAGTGTTCTTGTTTATCAACATTATATTTGCTTGCTGTAGTAGTATTTTTTATTGAGTCTACTAAATTTTTAGAACAATTCTCTTTGTTTAATTGCTGTATATTTATACTTTGACTTTTTGAAGGCATCATATGATGTACTTTTGCATATAACTCTTTATTTGGCAATGTGGATTTTGAAAATACTTCCATATTTTTATTCTTTATTGTTTTATGTAGTTTCAGTTTCTCGCGTTCTAATATTTGTTGTTTTAATCGACGATATTCTTCTTGTTGAGATGCAGGTAAATGACGAACAGCCTGTAAAAATATTCAAATAAATATTTCATATATAATAAAAATTTGCTATAGTATTATAGTATTATTACCAGTGGTGTGTATAGATTGGATGAATTTGGTTTTCCTGATTTTGTTGTTAATATTGTATCTTGTTTAGGTATTTGTGATATTGAAGTTGGTCTTGCAGCTGCCAATGATTCTTGTTTTTTCCGTGCTGCACGTAAAAATTGCTCTAAATTTTTTTCAAATTCTGCTGTAGAATTTATTGTTGACTGGTGTTTTTCCATTGTGACAGCATGTGTTGAAGTGGCAGCTATATTTTTTTGTCGCTCAAATTCAGAATCACTTTCTGTATCAGACTCTAAATTTATAACAATCCTCTGTATATCAGACAATGCCTTTGTATTAGTAGACCATTTACTGTCATTAGATTTTACTGTAGATTGCACTTTATTTTCTGAAATTTTTTGCTTGTTATAAAGTGTAGCTTTCTGTAAATTTAATCTCTTTTGAATCATTGTATTTTGGTATTTTTTTGCATTATTTACAACTTTTGTACTTGCAGGAATTGAAATTCTTTTTACAAGTTTCCTTTGTGAACCTTTTGTCATAGGAATTCCTTTTTTCCTACCAATTGTTGTATTTAAGGTTTTAATATTTTCAACACATAAATTTTTTTCTGCAACATTATTTACTTCTCCTCCAGCATTTGACTGATTTTTATCATTTTCAGAACTATCCATATGAGGAATTGATAAATTATTAACTGCAGATAATACAGTGTTTGACACAGTTTGATTTACAAATTCTTGATTTGATTCAGTAGATGTACTTATTGTTGTAACTGTAATTGAATCAGAAGTATCATTAGCAGCAATCTTTGCTCGTTTTGGTAAAGAAGCTAGTAAAATTGCTCTTAATGCTTCTTCATCTTCATCAAGACTTTGTCTTCTATCTTCTGTATTTTTTCTCTGTTTTAATGTATTATTAGATGAATTATTATTCTTTTGCATTTCTTCCTCATTAGTTTGTAGAGAAATTTCATTTCTTTCATCATCAATGTTTCTAGAGGCTTCTGATATACAATCTGTCTTATCCATTTGTATCCGAATTTCACTTTTATTATTTTTATCATCTGTATAAAGAATTTGATTTGATTTATGTATTTGTTTATCTACAGCATTTACATCATCATTTATATCATTATGCTTTTTCGCAATTAATGCATTATTTTTCCTTTTTGAAACTTTTTTAGGCAGTTTCTTTTTCTTTTGTATTGGAGTTTTAATATCATCAGTTGTATTTGAACTTGTAGTTATATTATTTTGTATCAGACACTGAGTTATTGCATTAGGATTGTATTCTACTAGCGAAGTATCAGATGATTTGTCTATAGATGTTTCATTCGTTAAATCTTCGTGTAAAAAATCATGAAATGCAGTTGGTATAGCTAAAACAGAATGAGACTTTTGTGGGAAGGACATTAACTTTAGTGGTTTAAAAGAAGTATTTATCTTTATACTTGTTTCTTCATTAAGAACAACTGGTTGCATTTCTGCACTTTTAAATGTAGGTTCTTGCTGTAATGTATTCTTCCTAGTTGGTAATGGTAGCTGTAATTGTTTGTTTGTTTTTAAAATTGACGCTGGGACAAGTGTTCTATTAATTAATGTTGGTATTTTATTTACGTCTTTGGTAACATCTGGTAATCCTTTCATATAAAGCGGTTCTAATATTTTTTCTTTAACATTATTTGATGCAACATCATTTGGAATGCATTCTGAAGATTCAGGAAGATCATCAATTGTTATCATTGAACTACTTGGTGATATTGATTCCATAAGAGAATTTGTAGCAGATCCAACAATTGGATCAACTGAAAGAGTTTCTGCTTTATTTAATTGTTCATCTTCAGTTATATTGCTTATTTGTTTTGTAGTTTGTGTATGTTGGTTTGTTGATACATTATTACATTGTTCATATGTATCAGAGTTATATGATTCAAAAGAAACTAAAGAAGAATTTGAGGTAGTCGGTGGACCAAGAGTTTGTGGAAGAGCATGTGATAAATCAGGATCATATATAGGAGTATCAGTTGGAGAATAAGGCATTTCTTGATTTGAATTAATATCTAAGGCTTCAGAAGTATTATTACTTTTAACAGCAGCACATGTATCTTCATTAGAATGTACATTTAAATGTGAATTATGTACTTTCATAAAATCTGATTTAGAAGTTTCTTGGAGATCAGTTGATAAATATTGTATATTTGCATTTGTAGCACATAATGGATTTTGTGGTGATTCATAATATACAATATTTGGCAAATAACTTTGATTTTTAATAATTTTCTCTTGATAAGACTTTTTATCATCCTGACTAGATGTTATAAAATTTGGACTATTATTTGTATTATTAAGACTAATGAATGATACATCAGATGGTTGAATACCTAACAATTCTGTATCTATAGGTATATTGGCAGTAATTTTATCTGTTGGAGAATATGGTAATTTTTCTTTTTCCCTTTCAACATCTGTATCTAATTCCATATCTTCTGTGTGACTATTTTCATTCATAGAAGGTGGAGTATGAGGTGGCGATGCAAAACTTAACAATTCTTCTCCAGGTATAGGGATATTATCTAAAAAGCTTTGAGTAAATGGACTTTCACTGCGAAAAGTATCAGATTTCTTGGATTTTCCTGATTTTATACCCTTTTGAATTCTATTCTGATGTTTTTTTAATACAGCAGAACGAAGTGCAATCATTCGTAATTGTAAATCTTCTTCATCTTGATCATCATTTATGTTTACACTCATACTTTTTGCAATTTCAGTCTTTGGTTGATCATTTTGTTTATTTGATTTATTTTGTTTTGTTTCAAGGGCTTTTTGCCTTAATAATGCTAAATCTTCATCATCATCTACGTCATTAGATTCTTTGTTAGTTATGTGTACTGTAGATTTTTCTTTTGAAGAATTTGTAAAATCAGTATTATTGTCGGAAACACCTTTCATCATATTTGTTAATTTCTCTTTTAATGAAGATGCATGATCCTTATTTTTATTTACAGTTTCTTCTAATGAATGAGTTCCCATTGAACCTAATTGTCTGACTTTTTTTAATAAATTATGTGTATTGACATAGCTATGAGATGGCATTAATTCGGCATATGATGTTTTCCTAGACATTGTCTTTGTTGAGGATCTGTATGGTGATCTCTTAGGAGATTTAAGTCTTCTTGGGGACCTCCTTGGTGATCTGATACGACTGATTGGAGATTTTGATCTTCTAAAAGGAGATCTTGATTTCATAAGAGATCTATGTCTTTTGGGTGGTGATCTTGTAATTACTTTTGATCTACTTCTATGAATAGGGCTCGCTTCTCTGTGGTGTGATCTAGAATTATTTTTCGTTATATCGTGTTTTATCGTACTAACACATTCTTTCACAGATATATCCACATTAGATGAAGAAACTTGATCATTCAATATTAATGTAGATGCACGATTTCTTTTCTTTTTTTTCTTTTTTTTCACTCTACTTCTTCCAGGGGAAAGTATGATAAATTTGTTGGAATTATTTGCAAGACCAACAATTTCCATATCACTGTCACTTGAAATAGGCACAAGATCATCATTTTTTTCTTGAAGCGTAGAAGTTGTATGTTTTGTTCCAATGCATCCTGACTCTTTTATTTGATGACGGTTTTCTTTTCCATGGACTGCATCTTGTAGAATAAGGTCAACTTCTACTTGATTGAACATGATATGTCGAGAATAATAATACATTGGATGTGAAGAAGTTGATATATTATCAAGAAGAAACATATTAGATTAATTAATTTCAAAAATATTAAAAATATACATAAATTAAAAATATAAAACCTTGTCTTTTTAACAACAAAACGAAAGAGACAAAAGAATAGAATTTGCACTTTCTATATTTATTGTTTCTATTATTCATATTTTTATATTAGAAACAGAATATTAGATCTATAGCTGATACATTAATAATTGACATTTATTGCCAACGACTATAAGATTGCAAATATATATATATAAAAAAAAAGCTGTATCACTTAATTTACCTCTTTTATTAGAACCATTGGAAGGATAAAATTTGGCAGGGATTGTACACCACGTTGTATTGTGTTGAGTCGATAGACAATTTGAACAATGAGAAATTTTAGTGCCGTATCCATAATTTAAATGTCCTTCCTCGGAAGAACTTACATCTTCCAAGGATATTTCACCTTCTTCTTTCTCATCTAACACACCAATTGTTTCCGTACACTCACTCGATAAATCGCTAGCCATTTTTGAACTTACCCTCGGGCCACGAACAATTAATCGTGTCCATCCGTTAAAATTAAAAAAAAAAAAAAAAATTGAAAACTATTTTATGAAAATTAGGGTTAATTACGTATTAGGAATAATTGTGAATCTTTTTTGTCAAACTAAACCTAACACACGCACGACACCTTATTGCAAATAATCCCACAATTGAAATTTGCTAACAAAATGAATAAAAAATTTAAATAAACTTCAACATTGTATTTAATTTAGAATCAGAGAAACAACTTAGTCACCACGATGTCCGTTTTTATAATAGCTTTGTCCTCACAACTAAATGTATGCAATAGTTCCGCCATACTGAGCCATTTCCAACATATGACATGAAAGTTGATATTCATAGATATTCGGTGTGTTCTAAAATTATACGAACAGTTACATTCTACATAATTCTACGAGGTAACTGATTACTTTCATTAATTAATTTTTTATTGTGATTTAAATGACATTTATATTATTATTATTACTTAAACTACATAAATATAATACATACATCGCGTATTATATTTTACGACACGGGAAAATACTAGGCAACGGGAAATACTATTCGTCAGTTTTGTTTGATCGGAGTTTTGAACGAAGAATATTAAATTTCGGATGGACGTAATGTTTAAGTAAATCTTTATCAAATATAAAACGAGCCAACGATTGATCACCAATTCCTGAGAGAACAGCTACAAATCGTCCCATTTCGTTCACACTTTTCATCTGATCTTCCATAAAACCCGTAATAATAAAATCGCTTGCATTTAAATCGCCATGTTTCTCTGCCACAGTATTTACCGCTACTAGCTTCTCGGTTACCTCCATTTCCAAATTCAATGCCGTCTAAATAAATGTAGTGACCATGTTCTAAAAGTTGCATATCACTAGAGGAATAATTAATTTACTTTCTGAATTATTTACTTTGAAAGCATGTAATGGACATTTCCAGTCTTGATCAATAGGAGGTTGTACTGGACACAAATTTACAAGGCCTCCGCGCATTTTGACATAATTTAAGAATCTGATAGCATGTTCATGTTCTTCGTGATGCATTTGCATGAAAAATGATTCACATCCAGGCAATGCTACGTCAACGCGTCCGAAATATGCAGCCTACAGAAAATAACTGACTTAGGATTACACTATTAAAAGTAATATATTTATTTAAATATATTTAAATAAGACAAGATAGGACAATATAAATATATTTATTTTTTTGTATTACCATGGACAGATAATGGTAGAAAGCTTTTAATTCCATATTTATTTGCTCGTTTAATATGGCTTCAGTTTCTTCGTGAAACTTAAAATTGGCTCGATCATCACTTGGCCATTTCATCGGTTTATTAATGCAAAATTCTTTAGGCGTTTTATCCGCACAGGAAGTAACCAAAAATTTGATAGGAAATATTTTTGGTTTACACGTTCCCTTATGAAATTTAATTCTCAAAAAAGATTCTTTATATTTTTATATTTTCGTATTATATTTGTTACTAAACTTTTTCATTGATAAAACTTAGAAACTTACTTTTCAGCATATAATTGTCGAATACATGAATTAAAGACATCAACAAGAATTTTTCTATCGGTACACAATTTTAACATGGCTTATTTTTAGTTACTAACAATTTACATGTACATTTCTTGATAGACAATGCAGCTAATTATAAAAGTTTTAAAAACTATTTTTCAAGAAATTTTCATTTTTATTCACATGTCACATTATCGATTCGCAATTTATTTTCGATGTCATAAATTTTAAATTTGGTAACAAAAATAGGAGTTATACATATATATTGACAATTATCAAGCTTTATTACGGTTAGCAGTGTGTTGTGCAATACATGTTTATCAGATTTCTTGACATATTAAAAGATACGAAAAAAATATAAAATTAAAATTTTTATAATATTTCTCTGAAGTATTTGTAATTTGACACAGAAATTAGAGATGCTTTTCAACATCATATAAGTTCATAGGTATTTATTCTTAGCTATTATCGATAAAAATTCTTTCAATTATCGATAGAAATTATTTGTTTCTTATTTTATATAATGTTTATAATGTTTTATTCATCATCATGCATTTATTTAATTTTTTTTTACTAATAATGCTATTTTTTCAAAGTAGTATTTTATTCTTTAAGTTCCTGATCGAAGATATGTACTCCTAAACCAACACCAACTCTCTCTAATTTTGTTATATGGTTGGCAAGTTCATTGATAGAATCTACTTGTTCTTTCAGATACTCGGTTTCAAGAAAATCTAAAAGATTTGGGTCGTTATGCTGCGATGCTAAGGCGTGCATCTCAAGGAGACTCTGAAAATAATAAAACATTCGTAAATACATTTCGTTAAAAAGAGCACTGTCTTATCATTTCAAGATCATCGATACACATACTATAAATTTGTAGAGAAAAGAAAAAAAAGGAACGATAAAGTTGGAGGAGCTGGGATTTGAACCCAGGCCTTCCCGTATGCGAAACGGACACTCTACCACTGAGTTACACCCCCACATTAGGAAAAGTTTCAAAATAATTCATAATATAAAATTGAGAGTAAAATAAAATAATTAAAGTGGAAGTTAATTCATGAATGAAATCACTAAAATTAATAAAATATAATTAAAAGTATTTAGTACAGTCTATGGAAATGAGACATCATAAAAAGATTACATCATCATCGTTTTTATATGAAATTACTTTTTCATCCTAATAACAATAATTTCTACAGTCGAAATATATAACGTGTGAAGCGGACATAAATACCTCGTTGACTTGCCTCTCTAGCTTCAATGCTTCCGTCATAGCATCATGAGCACTCTCCCAATCATCTTTTGGCGGGCTCTTGATAGGTTTCAAAACGATGCTGCCACCTCTCTTGTTTTGATACGTCATAAATTTCATGGCATGTTCTCTTTCTTCATCTGAAGCTTTTTTGAAATATGTGTGATGACCTGGCAAAGCTACGTCACTTCTATCGAAATAATATGCCTGAAAGAACAATCACGACAACAGGATGTATTCACGGGAAAAATAACGGCACGGAACATAAAATGTTTCTTCTTATTTAAATTTCATTGCTTAACAAAGTTTAATGTTAAAAGCAATCACTTAATCAATATGTATGTTGACTAACCATAGACAGATAGACATAACTCGCGAACAATTCCAAGTTGATTTGGTTGTTAATGGCTTCCTCACAGTCCTTATGAAAGTTTTGTCTAACTAGACTCATGGTGTCTAATTACAATCTATTACAAACTATTTTAATAAGGTACAACACAAATATGAAGGCACGATGTAATGACAATAATTTCGGAGAGGTTTACAATGCATCGAATATAACCAAATGATACGGAATAGTGACACACGCAAGCGCAGATGCGCACATTTTATCGATTTCATGTTAAAAATTATGACCTTGAATATAAACATAAAGGACTAAAAAATTTAATGTAATTTGAATTACCGTTCTAATTGACTATCTATTTTTCGCAAAGTCATGATAAGTATGATTCTAATCATTATTTTTTCCTTTCTGCATTTTAAATTGTAAAAAGA
Source organism: Frieseomelitta varia (assembly GCF_011392965.1). Classification (NCBI taxonomy): domain Eukaryota; kingdom Metazoa; phylum Arthropoda; class Insecta; order Hymenoptera; family Apidae; genus Frieseomelitta; species Frieseomelitta varia. Next base: position 99,048 of record NW_025110683.1, read on the forward strand.
ATTATTCCATACATTTAATTATTGCCTATAAATTCCAAAGAAAAAGATATACATAATAAATTTCTAGAGTTATTAATATTATTTCTAAATTAAAGAATATTTTCAGTTTCTTTTTATTTAATTCAAACATTGCTTGAATCATGCGCGTTCGTAAAGCTTCCATTAATTATAACGTCTCGATTACCTCGAACCAATAGGAAGAAAGTTGCAATGACGTAGTTTGGGTAGATTTTGGAACGCACGTAAACGATGTGTATGCAAGTGGAGATGCTTTACCATCAACTCGATGACTTAATTTCAATTTAAATATTGAAGGTAGCATTTTTTTTATCTCCTTTTTATAAATTTATAGATAAATTCAACTTGAACTTAGTTTCAGTTTTGTACATTGCACATTTTGTTTATGATATTGTAATTTTAATTTATTTTGTTTCGTTCTAATTTTGATTATTTCAAATGTACACGATTAGTGTACACAATGATTTTTTAAATTTCAAAGTTTATATTATTATCTACTATAACAATATGTTAACTTATTATTGAAAATGAAAAGATACAAATAATAGGTTATATGTGACTGCGACGATGTTTATATCCAAGTTATAATTAATGTGATTATTTTCAATATAATTACACATTTAGTTTCAATTTCATGGTTTATGTTGAAAAAGAATTATATGCAATAAATATTCTTTCTTAAAATTGACAAGTAATAGAAAGATTACCTTTGTTGACATGAAACGCATATTGTACATGTTTGAAAGATAATAATTGTTTTTTTGATAAAAAAAATTTTTCTGATATTAATTTTTATAAACAGAAAGAGGAAGAGAGAGAGAGAGAGAGAAAGAATTTTATTTTGTGTAAGAGAAAAAAGGAAAATGTTATTGTAGATTTTATAGGATACAAGGAAATATATTCTAGGTTTATATATTACAGTAATAATAATACAAAGGTATAATTAATACTTTATTGTCATGTTAAAGAAATTATTGTAATACAGATCTATTACAATGTAATGTTTTATGTCTTATCATCCTTTAGAGGTAGCTATAGCTTGAGAAATGATTACAAAAATTTATGAGAATATGAAATATATTTATACAGTTTACGACACAATTTTATATCTTTATTTATAAAATATAAAACATATATTTATGATTTATGAGTATCTTCAACAAAGATAATAATTAAGATAATCATTAGAGATTTAATAGTCATTATAGAAGTTCTAAAAATTAGTATTATAGAAAAATTATAAAATTTGATTATTTCTTATACAAAGATATGTGGGCTGCTTGGTGAATGTTATTTTTAAAATATTCGGAATTAGATTTAATTGGATTTAAATTACTGAGAAACTCTAGAATTTTACCATCTTTTGTAAAGAAAGATTGGTAGATGAATATTATTTCCAAAACATTTATGCATTATTATTATAAGTTTTCAACAATGTTCATTACAAAGTTGAACTACAAACGGACTGTAGAGTTTCATTGCGCCTTGGGAAGAATGGTTGGTTGATGAATATTTTTACACGTATACAAAAATTGCGTGGTAATTTGAATTCAGAAATTTCGGTTGTCACATCTCGAAAATGAACTGATTTTTCGTATCATCGATGCTTCGTGGAAGCCCCATCATAGCCGCTGTCACACGCACAAGAGTCTTATGTCTAATCTTGTGCAGTGGCCAGCAGCTGCATTAGGGTCCATCATTGTTCTTTTCTCCTTTTTATGAGGATGATTTCCACTCGAATAACTTTTTTCCGAGGTTACACAGCTTAAATAAGCATAAAAGACATAGAATAACATCTGTGACAGAAACAACATATTAAAATAAAAGAAAGTATAGAAAACGAGTTTTATCTAGTATGAACAGCATAAGTTATTCAATAGATTTCGGTTGATTTTCAATCTTTTAAAAATGACTCTCCTAATTCCTATTTATACTGTATTACAGAATTTAGTTATGGCTAAGCGTTATTATCCTTATTACGAGTATTTAATCCGATTTTTTTCGTAGTTGAAAAAGTGGGATACCAACTAGTAAAGTATGTATAGGCGCAGTGAATGAATGAGTAAAATACTACTCGGTTAGCACCGTTTTTTACCGCGTATGCAATGATATGCTCTATTTCTTCTTGTATATACTATCTACGGATAGTCTCGTTATGCTCGATATTTTAAAAAAATCAGCACGATTCTTTGCAGTAGTTACGTCCCAGAAATTTGTGAAACTACTCTGTGTACCCTTCTTTTATAGCACGACGTTTTCTATGTATTTAACGAAAATAGGAAAGTGCATTTCGATATTTATAATAAGTTATTTTTTGGCGAGTTATTTTTCTACTAATTATTTTACTATTATTTGTACTAACGTCGTTTCTAACGATGAGAAACAATGACAGATACAGCCCATGAAAACGCGCGAAAAGTATATCAGTATCAAAATAAGTTGTGGGGACCGGACATCTGGCAGTTCCGTAGGTTGATAGAATAGTTCGACTCGAATACAAAATTCATCGCCTTCGATTTTCCTATCTGTACATTTCTGCCGTATGAACTTACCGTAGTTTATACACATCGAGGCGAAGTCTTCTTCCATTGTCTACTCACGATTAGCAGTGATCGAGATCGAATTTTTGAACAACCGCTGCAAAGTACAAATGCAATTTCGTTCCAATAAAAAAAGGAATAAAATATCTCCGATAGTTTTGTTATATTCGCCGATCATCACGAGAAATGGTCCCGCGAGAACTCGCGAACCATTTTTGTCGACGTTGCTTCAAGGATATCCCTTTCAGAGCTCCTTGGACTCGTGGACACTCCAAAATTAACAGGCTCGTTTCAAGGTGAAAGACATGCCCGATCATCAGGCATGTTCGCACAATAGTATCGAAGTACACCTTTTCAATTGGTCCAGTTATGTTCATCCACTCACTCTGTTCACGTATAAAGATAACAAAATCTAAGCGGTACGAAGCGCGTTTTATCCACTGGGGCTACATGGGGGATGTATAACGAGTAAATGTCAAGCAGAACTTCCAAGTAATCGCACTTGATCAATGTTCCCTTTAAATTGTTTCGGTATCACTACGCGATCGAAGGTAAACGCAATTTAATAAACAATGATCTTTGCACTTCTGTCTATGTTCCGAGCACAACTGCCGATACCTTCTTAGTTCACCCTTGGTTATATACCAGGACACCACGTGGTCATCTAATCCACTGGCCAATGACAGGGTGGCTTTAAATTGCATCGGCCAATCAACATTTTTCTTTAAGGCCACAAGACACGTGTTTCTTGGGAAATAAGGGCACAGGCATTACGAACGAAATCGTATTTGCGTTACCGAAGTTGGACGATCGAATAGCAGACGGTACACTTTGCTTGCCTAGCTTTTCTTCTTTTCCCTCAATACTCGTGTGTTTATGCGACATTTGATGGTACGTCTGGTCACCGATGCCTACATTTTATCTATCTTTTTTTTTTTTCGGTCTTTCTTAGAATCTCCATAGAAAAAGTCGACTTTATTCACAACTTACATTATTCTAAAAACAGAATTTCGCTCGGACCGTGCAGACGTATCGAATTCTTACGCTTGAAGGAACATGTAACAAATAAATTAATAAACGTATTTGTGTCCTTTTCAGGATTTGTGAGTTATGTTTCTGTATATGTTATATAAACGCCATTTCCATTTCGTTACATAACTTCGGTTCACCCTGTGACCTGGCTATCGCCGTCTGTTGGCAGTCTCGTTGTCTGTAGTGGTGTTTAATGATATTGTGAAGAGGTGAATCCTTAAAACGTATCCCACATACATACCAACGCGAAGCGAGTACCCCGTTAGTTAAATAGCTGGATCCGGCATTAGGACGACCTAATTTTTATGCCTAGCTTTAGCCCATTATTCTCGCTCTAAATTTAGAATTTTTCCACTAACAAAATATCCCTAAATTCACGCTCTCTCTATTCTAGTCCTGCATTTCAAAAAAGTTTTCGCGAATACCTTCCCAAAGATATCCTCCCACTCTCGCAACCAGAGAAACCATTTTTTTTGAAGTCTCTTTTCATTCGGCGAGATTTTTGTAAATTTCATGGTTAATAAATTTCAATTGACGTAATCGCTTTGGCTATAGGGCAAAACTAACAGGGATATCATCAGTGTAGACCGCCGGCGACTTTTACGGCTTCCCACGAAGGAGGTCATGTGATAAAGGACGCGAGATATACGTAGTCGTCAGGTGAGAATCGAGCTAGAATCGTTGTTAATCTTGGTTGCACATGCTTTGTAAACGTTTGAACGTTATGCGACGTGGGAACAACATTGAACGGCAGCTTGGTGCATGGAACATCAATGCTAGTGGGAAGCGGCGCAAGAAGCTCAAGTCATCCGTTGATAGAATGAAGTCAATTTCCTCTGTAAAATGTGTAATCTTAGTACTCTTTGTGTGTGTGCTGGGTTGTCGAACGATCATCACTAAACAATTAACAACTAGTTGGACACATTCTCTACTCGATTATAATTTGAAACTTGTCGGGCAAGAATAAGTCGCCGTGGCGTATAGTTTTGTCAGTGACAGTTTGGGTTCTGGGTTTGGGAATAAGGGTGGAATGCGAGAAGCGGATGAAGATAAGGAGCCATCTAGCTAACTTTACGCCCTTACTGTGTGTTCCCTCTGAGCGAGGAGACAACAGCCAGGAGAAAGAAAAAGGGAACGGCGGTGGCAGGGGGTAACACTAGCCGAGTAAGCTCTGGACACTTCTTAGGATTCAGAGCTTAGCACCCCTGGATCCTCAGGCTTCACGTCTGCCTGGCCTAACCCGGGACTCCTCTACTGACTCCACTGGTACCCGCTCATGCTGTCCCCCTTTTTTCCCGTCTGTCTATCCACCGATCAGCAACGACTTTCTTTCTCGTGCTCTAATTACCCTTCGTTCGTCTAGATTGTCTTTCTTTTTAGTATTTGATCATGCTATGACAGTGAATATATGCGTGAAGGAGATTTACTCGTCTATGCCGTGTAGAAGATGTACAGTGAAAAGCGCAATTGAACCAACATACGATGAACAATCGTTCACAACGATCCACATTTGGTCTCGTTTTGAAGTGTTTGAAGTCTTTGCTTTGACATTGTGAGTTCATTTCTCTCGGAGGTGATTTTACATCATGTACCGGGGCGGGAAAGTGAGGAAACTTCTTTCTTGAAAATTGTCAAAATTCAAACGTCTGTAAAAACATTAGGAAAACTTCTTCGTGACTAGATCCATCTCGTCCAAGACTAGACCGTTTTGAAGATTAAAGTCTTCCCTTTGCAACGACCCTTTGAAACTTGTTGTACGATTCTTTCCACCGTTTTATTGAACGTTGAAGATCAGAGCGAGAAACGACAAAAATTCAAGAAGTCCTATCATTTCGTTCAAAGTTTAATAAAGCAGTGAAAAAAAATCATACAGCAAGTTTTCCAGTGGTCCATTGCAAAGAGGAGAGTTCGGTCTTCAAGACCATGGTGGATCCAGTCATTGAAATAATTTTTTATGTTTTTACAGACGCTCGAATCTTTAGAATTTTGTAAAAACAAATCCTCATTTTACCGCCCGTGAACATGATGTAAAATCATTTTTGGAAGAAAAAGAATTCTACTGCTGTCAAAGTAGAGGTTTTACACTATGAAAAATGAGACCAAGCGGATCGTTGCATGCCTTTCTTCCACGAAGATTAAATTAATTTAAATTATCAACAATTTTTCGCAATTCCTTGGTTCGATTACGCTCTTGATACAAAACTCTATAAGAAAATCAAGCTTTCTTTTGAGCTCTTAGAGATTGTCATGAATGAAGTTCCATCCCATGCGAATTTTGTTTGTTTCAATATTATCATCCTGCGATGGATTATCGCGATTTTGTTGTTTCTAACGACTATAAACAATAATTTTTCTAATCTTCATCCAATATTATACCGAGTAACGGTATAAAAACATTGAATTTTACTTATTTAACTGTCTCAATCTTGAAATTAGATAGAAACGACACGCCGCGCTGCACTTTCACCCACGATCACAAATTATTTGAACAAAAAGATTTGAACTATGCTAATGGAAGATACACGTGCCCTTATGCAATCATGCATTTCTCGTTGCAAAACTCACGGAATTCTTGCATTTTCTTTGATGTTCCTCCGGCTTGTTTCTCTTGTTAGAGCTCCTTGGTGTTTCCCACGACGACTCTGATGAATTGGTTGATCATATAGGTACCCACCTTAAGTTTATGTCATATTTCATATCGCAATTTTACAATGAAATAAGACAGAAACATAAGACGGCTTTCCTATGTTATTCCGTTTCTTTGTCTGTTGCTGTTCCCTCCGTTCTTCAGATGATGATGACATCAGGTGAGAACAATGAACAGGATGGAAAGTATAATTTTGCAAATGTCTCAACTTCATCTATACTCCTCATCTTTACTCTATAGTGAAATAATGGATACTGGCGCCATTGTAGAAAGAATTTGTTATGTGATACAGTGCGTGGACAACCATGTGCCGCAGTGTCAGATTGCTATTACGTATCAGAAGGGTGGACATCAGTTAGGATTTCAAACCAAGTCCTTTTACGATGACGTCTCGCTTACTTCTCTTTCTTAGTTTCATTATTTTTTTGATAGATTGAACTATTGTACGTGGAAAAGCTGTCAGTAACGTTTTAGACGTAGAAGCTAGATTGAACTTTCTATAATATACACATGTTATAGGAACAATTGGGGTGAATTTATATAATTTGTCGTGTGTAAAGTTGTTTTTTTTCCTTAGCAGAAAACGGTTTGTTTTGTATAATTTCCTCTTTTTAACAAACAAGAACAAATGGATTGCGCGTGCGAGACAAAGTAAGATGCTTCAAATGTTTTTTAGTAAGTTAGTTAGACTAATTGCAATGATTGAATTATATTTGGAGAAAAGAAGGGAACGAGCGTACAGGTAGCTAGACAGTTGCATACGAATATACGCACGTGAAGTTGCATAAGAAGCCCTAAATCTGCTTGAGGTAAACGGGATTAATCTCATCCGCCCCACGCGAAGCCTTGTCAATCTCATTGGCGTAGAAAAATAGAGTTCTTCTGTGAATTACAATTTTTTTGGCTCTAACGAGATTCTGCTGTTCGTTTTTACGACTTCCAGCTTTTCAAAATATCGCTATGCTGGTCTACGTGCAATTATTCTATTCTGATTTTGCTGATTTTTCGTTTCATTTATTGAAAAGAAACAGGATCTAGTTTACATAGACACGATACACAAATAATAATATCTCCATTTTGATTTTGAGATAATGAAAGTGTAATGTAATCTGAATAATACAAAATACAAAATGTGACAAAGAGTGGACACAGTACTGTGGTTGTCTTGAATCATAACAAATTAAATATTATAGCAAATATTAATATCTTTCGTTTGCCAACCAAATGGACAAAGTAATTAGATTATATTGTGCGTACAATACATCATTTGTTGCTTCAAATGCCATTCAGAGCTAACGGTCATGCTAATTACATTATCTCGTTATATAGATTTTTCGAACGTGTGTAATTAATTACAGAAATAGTTTGTCGTGTTGTTTTCAAAAGATTGTACGGAATATAGTAAAATTTAAGGAACGATTCATGTTAGAATATAATGCAAGTGGTAGGCGCCAGTATTTAATCAGACACGATATTTTATTCTATTATCCAAAGGTTTATTATCGTTGTGCTGTGATCTTTGTCTTACACTTTACCTCGATAACTAAATTTAAATTTATTAAACAACGAAGTCGGCATAAACAAATGATTTTTTTTTTTATATTCAACAATTCTTTCTCTCATCGTTCAGATAATTGGATAAAAGTTTGACACAATGATCCTTTGATAGAGTCGAAGGAAATGTGCGCAACGATAGAGCAAGAGGAGTTGAAGTACGTGTGAAATTTGATTTTTTAAAATGTTGTTTATACCGGTAGATAGCCTCGATCCTCAACGGTAGCGCCTGCCCGACGGCGGCTGGCTGCTGTTGCAACGTTCCACTTCACATGATTTTCACACAATTTCCGATTACATCGGTCTCATCGCAACACTCGTTCGTTAAAAGTTTACTTTTTCCCCGAAATAATAAACAAACGTTTATGGAACACCGATTGTGTACGATGCGTTTGCCAAAATAATGCCCGTCGGTTTCTCAAAGTTTTAACCTGCCATCTGGTATGCTCGGGAAATACTAATCGTGTTGTTTGATGTTTGAAAATTTTTCACAGCCGTTTTATTTTCGAATTTGCGAAATATTTTGGAACAGTTCACGCTGGCAGGGAACATCTCCTGTGCCAAAGGCACATACAGAAGCACACATTGAACTTAAATATTGGTGACAACGTAACGTATGAGTGTTCTTAAATTTTCTAGAAAATTAATGTTTCTAATGGCGCAGCAACTAACTGCAGGCTTAAAAGACTCGGTGTATCGCAAAGTTCAAAACGGTGGTCCAGTTAAAATGTATATTGGAAATTAATGTAGGAAAAAGTCATGCTAATTTCATGGTATTTTTCTTAAATATTAAAAAAAAATAAAATTTTTATTGAGAGTAGGACTGCAATCAAGGCACGTTTATTTTGTCTTTCTTTGGTCATCTGTGTATTTAAAATGGTATTCAAAGTCTCTGCGCTAGTAGGGCAATGGTTCGCAAGTAGAAGTGTCCTGTGCTCGGTCAGACATCTCTCTCTCTGCACCGACTGCCCTTTTTCTTTCGAGTAACGCAAGTTTCCTCAGCCCGGACACAAAACCACCCTAGATTGTTCTTAACCGGCTCTCACCGCGTTTACCAGTGGTCATCAAACCACCTGTTCCCTTTACCAACCCTTGCACCACTGTTACCAATGTGCCATGCTTTTATCGACCTACCTTGGTATTGCAGTTTCGTAGTCTCGCCACTTTATCCTCTGTTTCCTTCAATCTTTTTTACACAGTACGTATTCTTTCCCACCGCGCGTTGATTTTGAAATTACCACGCTCATACGTTTCCTTAAGGGTTGATGTTCAAGGTTGAACGAGCAGTTCCCCTTCTCTCTTTTTTTTTTTTTTTTTTTTTACGTAGAATTTGACATTCAATCGGTAACAGTCAACGACCATGCAGTTGTAATAAACTGTATTTATAATCTGCAATAATGTCGCTTCCACGACGCGGATTATTTAATGACGTCAAGGAAAAGTCAACTATATCAGGGCAGTGAACTCGTTACAATGGGAAAGGGGCTAGAGGCGAAAAACTGGGGCAAAAACTAGGCGTAAGAAACTATTGATGAAGTGCAATTTTCGTGCCTTTGGTGGTGAAAATTGACTGCCATGCGAAATCGAACATGGAAGGAAATTAGAGCTAATATTAATAGCGGTGTACCACGCTCAGACGTGAAATTTCCAAGTTGTGTATAAATAATTCGAGCGTGCGAGCACGCTTTTAAAGGTCACTTAACACAGCAATAGATCCGTCCAGCCTTTCAAAGACGAAGCGGTGGTAAACTTTCGACGTCAGGTTTCGTCGTGCACGAGCTTATTATTACTTTTGACGGGCAAATCGGATTTATTGCCAGTTGTTGTTCGCGGCGACGAATTGTCCTTGCTTCTTCTCCGTATTCGGAAATTAACACGTCGATGACGAGACACGATAGGAAGCGAGAGAGCACGATTATTTCCTAGTTGGCGTTTTACGGAGCTTCTTTACGGCGCGCTTGTTGGGGTCGTTCATCGGGGGTGGTTCTATAAATAGCGCGCCACCTAATATATAGGTATTCGGGTCAACAGAAGGTAAGCCAAGGGCGGCTTGTTCAAGATTTTCAACGACGCGTGATTTTTCTATACCTCGCTTTACTCACTGACATTTTATCACTCGCAGCTCTCCTTTCGATTTTACTCTTTTTACGGAAATTTCCCTCGCGTCTACATTCTCAGCGTCGACGGACAAATTTGAGACCTTCAGGAGAGAGACGAAATTTATGGCGAAAATGTGTTGAATTATTTCGCGCTCTTCGATTTCTTCGTGAAAACGATATAGGAGTACGACAATTTTGGCGGCTTACCTTTGAAAACGAAACGAGCATTGTAAAAATTACGATGTGACTGTTGGATGGATGTATGACGTTTTGCGGAAATATTTGACTCGTGGTGCGCCGTTCTTCGTGGAAATTGCGACACGAAGAATTTCGAATTTCTTAGTTACCGAAGCCAGGGTTAAGGAGCACCGCGTATCTTTTCAGCGGACGAACTTAAGAAGACACCTAGAAGACATCTCGTGGGTTGACCCAGTTTCTCCCATGAACGTGTATTCCATTGACCCAGGATCGTTGCCAGGCAACAGCACACCATGGACTTTGGACACTTTGGCAGAAGTGCAACAATTTTAACCCTCAAGGAGGATCTTTCGTTTCGATAGGTTGAGGAACTCCGCGAGGGTGGAGAGAACGAGAATAGAAGAGCGTATGAAGCGTCTACTCTGATTCACTTCTCAGTTGGTACTGCCAACGATACGTGTACACGCTGCTAGTTTAAAAGTAGTTTTGCCGCCAGGACGAATCAACACTCGATCACCATTTTCCGCGAGGAATTAATCAATGAGCCCGATCACGTTTTCTATCGCCGGATGTAGCTCGGCACGTCCTTGAAAGAAGACCGAAAGTGGTTATCGAAATCGGAGGATATGCACTCTCGGTACCTTTGCTCGGTAGGATATGCACTCTCACTCACTCACAATCAATCTGATCTCATCCCTTTTCACTCATCCCTCTTTCTCTCTCTATTTCAGATGCGTGTCGTTGTCGTACTACTTGGTGGGGAGAGATTGTGAATGACGCAAGTCATAGGAAATCTGGGTCACCGGGTCATGCTACTCCATCCCCTGTGAGCTCCTCTTCAATGGGGCTTTATTTATGAAACTCGATGTCGCACAATCAAGGATGTACCTGGCGAACAGGTTTCGCCGTGCGATCGACGTGAATCGGCAAAATCGGGGCGAGTCGCCGGGATCTTTGAGATCTTCCGTCACATGCGATACATTTTCACCCGCGAATCCGCGTGATCACGGAACGAGACACTTGACATTTCCAATTTCGAGAGATCGGCGTGTGCACCGTGTTCGACGATAACAACGAAAATTGCGAGGGTAACGAGCGTTTACAGCCGGATCTATCGATCGGTATATTGCGGTGTATATCGATATTCATTTTTCAAAAGAGGAGAGCAAACACTGACGGAGACAAATTTGTGGAAGACGGGATTGAATCGCTGAACGCTATGTCGGTATATCTAGAAATTTTAAAACGAACGAAAGGAAAAAAAAACAATTCGATTTAAGTATCTTGATTTAAGAAAGTTTCGTGACTGAGAAAATTTCCATTTGTCAAATTTTTCACGGACTTTGCAAAGGGACAAGCGAGTAGAACAGAGAAGTAGATGGAGGACAGGGAAGAAGGAGAAGTAAACGCGGGAAGAGAAGGAAGGTACGTCAGGTGGATGAAGAAGGTGAAACGTACGGCGACCTCTCGGTCCGCACAGCCTTGGAAAACTGGGGCTTTGAACTGTCATGCACCATTTCTCGATGCCTATTGCAGCCAGCATGGGAAGAGTCAGGGGTAGGGGGTACAAGCGCATGTAGTCAGCCTCTATGACGTCAGTGAGGTAACGGCCAATCCTGTGTCCGCATTCTACTGACGTCACCACCTCCCCCGAGGTGACGTGCATTCCAAGGAAAAGAGGGGAACAGAGGGTCGTGGTACAGGATTGTCGAGGGACAAAGGGGGTTGCAGGAAGGTGCAGGATGACGAGGATAAGTAGTGCACCATATTTCGATCCAATTAATGACGTTGATTAGAAAAAAATAAAAGAGACAGAAATTTTTCAACAGCCCTTTCTTTGTTTCACGATTGATCACCGTTCTCAAATATAATCGATTGACATTAACATTAACGTTATCGCTTCGACAGTTTCTAACAGTACTCAAAATACGAAAGTTAAAAATTTTTTCGTTCAAAAGCCATTCCGAGTATTTTGTTTGGAATTCTTCAGAAATTGTTGATAGTTTTTTTTTTTTTATTGTAATATTCGATTCAGTTGAAAATCTTGAAATCTCGAGTTGTAATTCTTGACAGTTGGTATTCAGATTTTAAAATTTTGATTCACGATTGGCGAAGTTGGCGGCCAGTTGGTTCCGTGAATCGAATGCACCGGGTGAAAACTGGGACAATAACGCTACCTGCCTAGAGCTGCGTCATACTTGCAGGTCCGTTGAATTTTTTATGAATAATTTTAAAAATTAATCGAGCGTCGAAGAAAACATTCAATGAACTATATTTGACGCTGTCGGTTCTATTGAAAAATTACAAAGGACATGTTTACGGATGAAAATGACCTTTAAATTCTCGCGGAAAGGAGAAAGTGTTTGCGTGAAAAGGCGTTAGGAAAAAAAAAAAAAAACAAATGGCTCGAACGTTAAAAGTGTCATGGACAAGTACAAGCATAGAAATTTGTTGCGTAATTTCAAGCCTGATAATTTTCAGTTTTCGTGCCTCGTGGGTTGTAATCGCTTCGAGTCCCGTGGAAAATTTGAAAAGAAGTCACGTTATCCCGTTCTCGAGTGAAAGCGAAAGCTGTGCGTGATTTTCTATCCATGGTCTTCTCTATCGAGAATTTTGCGTGGGTGTGTGTTTGGGTTTTACTCGGACCACGTGCTCACTATAGTCACGTCGATGCGATGTGCGAATTTCTTAGATGCAATAGTTACTACAACAGCAGTAAGTCTGAAAGTGATCATGATTCTAAAACTAACGCGATGTCGTGTATCTAATGTTTCTCAAGAGTAATACGTTCTAAAGAAATTCAATGTGCAATCTTAATGTTAAAAAACAAGTACCATCTATAGCCATTTACTTGTCCCGAAAGCCAAGAATGCGAAACCCCACTACTGATTACTTACGACATTCTGCAACGAACGAAACACCATATACAGGCGACACTTTCTGATATCCTCTTTAACAACAACATATTCTCCCGACGTACACTTTAGCTTGTCAAACTTATCGTTACGTATCAAGCCTCTTCGAGAGGCTCTTCTCCTGCGGGATTCCCAATGAGAATTTATCTTCTCTCCGAGTTTGGGAAGCACTGTTCTTCCCAATTCTTTTTTCTTTTCCCATTTTCTTTCTTTTTCAATAAAAACTCGCATATTTTTACGGTGCTTCGATACGATCGATTTTTAGAGACGCGCGAGAGTCTGGTTCTACGAATAACCGAACGAAGCTCGACCATTCTCTGTGACGAAATCTGTCTGTCTGACGAGGTAACGAGAGGCAAAGTATATCGCAGGGAGAGCGGGTCCAGCCTCGAATTCGCGCGTCTCAGTGATCGAGGCCCAACTGCAGTCGGGCTAAAGCCCGATGGAACTCGACAACTTTCCACTCGGAGGCCGAGGCTGCCAGGTTTGAATGGAGCTGTCCCGCGATTGGTTAGTCAGATAGTGACGTCACTGCATTGATTGTCCCGCGCACGCCGCACCACGTGGCCCATCGAAGATTTCTCTCTCCTTCTTTCTCTCCCTCCCTCCCTCCCTCCCTCCCCCCTCTCTCTCCCTCTTTTTCTCTCTCACCTTTTTTCCCCCCAGCCTCTTTCTTTTTTTTTTCCATCCCTCTCCGTCTTCTTTTCTGCTCGGCAGAAATCTGCTTAGAAGGGGGTTGCTTTGCCAAGGGGATGGACGAGATTCGAGCGAGAATCTGTCTTACGTCTACGGCCCCTGAGCTCACCAACCACTTAAGGTTCGCCTCGAGTCTTCCTATTTTCCTTAGGGTTACTCGCTCCGAGCACGCGTCTATCTTTGAGACACGCTCTAGAGGTCCGCCAGCCAGAAAACTTTTGTCCCTTTTCTTTCACTTTCGAACGGATCGGGATCACTCGGTTGCTGGTGTCTTGCGTTAAACGTCACGCAAAAAAAAAAAAAAAAAGAAAAAAAGCAACGGATTCTCTTAAATTCCTCTTTTTCTTCTTTTCTTCTCTTTTCACTGCGGTAGCTCTGAGAAATTAAACGAGGTTGTTCGCGGCGGAATCGCTTTTAGGACGGTCGAAACGAGCGACGTATTTTCGTTCGATATCGATTGAATTGGCAGAAAATAGAGCGATGTCTATCGCGGGCATGTCCATTTTCGTGCAAAGTCGAAGGTCAGTGACGTCGCCGACCTTCCTAAATATTTTCCAATCGATAATCGCCTACCTTGTAAACCATTCGCCCCCCCCTCCCCCCCCCCGTTTCGGATTCGTCGTCGGGATAAATATTAAGGTCGTATCGATCCTGCCAGTTTGATCGCGTAGATCCCTCTACGCACGCTACGGAAACCCTACATGCTTGTCCCCCGAATGCCTAATTCGACAGTTCCAAAAATATCTCGTCGGGGAAGCAGCCGCGACGGCGGCAACGACGATAGAACTACTACCACCATCGTGGATCCTCTTCTCCAGCAACCTCATTCACCTACTTTTCTCCCCTGCTGCAATGTACGCTCGCTCCTCGTGCGCGCCGCGAGATTCTCGCGTCGCCTGTCTTCCTACGAACGTGTTATCCTACGCTTCGTCTTTCTCGAACTTGAATTTCGTAAAGATTTGAACTCAATCGTTGGATTGACTCTCACAAAAAAAAAAAAAAAAAAAAATATAAAAATTGGACACACGTGCAACGTGCGTCATTGAGAGGTGCCCAACAATTTTGGATGTCCTGCGTCTGAGCAGGCTCTGTCTTTTCCCCTCTCTCTCTCTCTCTCTCGCTCTCTCTCAAGAGAGAGAGCTGGACGCGCGCGAGAGACAAAGACGAACAGATGGCCAGCCAGGCAACTGGGGGTTTCAGGTCGATGCACCCCTTCGCTCGCTTGCCAACGAGGGTTCGACGCCCTGCGTCGTCCCCTGACGTCATTCGCGCGCCCTGGCCCACCCCCCACTCCCCGCGCCTTTTGCTTCGCCGGCACCGATGAAATGTCGAGTGCTCGGCAGACTAAGTTCTCGTCCTTTGAAAACTCGACTCCTGCGGCTCCAGTTGCTTTCGCGATTGTTTTTCAGGTCAGATTCCAGACTCGCGGAATCTTGACCATCGATGCGATTTTTAATTGCGCCCCGTCCCCCCTCCCCCCTCTGTTTCTCGCGCCACGCTTTCGTTAGTCACCGTCTCTCTTTCCCAGCGAAGAAGAGAACTTGTTCCTTTTGGTGCTTTTCCTTCACTCTTTGCCGATCGTCAACGATCCTAGAATCTTTCAGGTTTTCACGTGGTGTTTCCGTTGTTCAACCAGCCAAGTGATTCGTGGAATTGCAAAATCGTCTTGATAGCAAGAGCGATTTGCAGAGCCTCGAAGGCCAAAACGATTGCTCTCGATTGTCGATTCTTGGCTCGCTCGTTGGAGTCAACTGTTCTGCTATCATGCCAGTCGTATCGTGATGATCTGTCACTACCGTGAAATACCGCTCGATTCGTAGAAATCTGCAAATTCAACGGCCTTTTCGCTGCAACCCCCCGCTGCAACATTCGATTTAACCGGTTATTCCGAGTAACCAACCTATTTCTGAAAATTCAGGGGAAAACGGCAGCAACCGAATCGCACGATTTATCCGCGTATCGAGTAACACGATCCGGTCGAAGTATGTATGCGGTAGTTTCTTGCGGAGCATCCTCCGAGTTAACCGTCGGGGGGGACGGTGGGGGGGGGGGTGGCGAGAGGGGGAACGCCGCGATTGGCGTACGTGTTATCGTCCGAATTTTCAATCGATGTCGCGAATTAATATTCTCGGTGGTGCAGTCGATAACCTGTCCCTGACGTAACGCCCACGCGGTGCAGTGGTGGTGGGAATCGACGAGGGGGTGAGAAGGGTGGACGGGAGGGTTGTCCGAAGGGTGGCAGCAGCGAGGGCGCCAGGGGGCGGTCAACAAAACTGGGTCACTGGAGCTTCATTCACATTACGCGGCCATTCATGAGATTTGCCAACCGTTCGGCTTTCATGCTCTCGGCGTGCATTTCTTGTGTCTTTTTCGGGAAAATCTTTTCCCTCAACCTCCTTCCACCCCCTCCGTTGTTCCTGGCGTCCCGGGATCGTTTCACGCTCGTCATCCTCGTCAACTGCCAAACCAGTAGTCATCTGTTATTTTCCAGACTGAACGGATAGCGATTGACCGCCGGGACACGTGAGCAAACTTTCTCGCTCCTTCCTCCTCGTCTTTCGTATCAAGTATCGAACGAGTTGCTAAGTTTCCTTCGAGAAACGAAAAGATCGAGAAGAAGTTCTGGAAACGTCCGACTGTAAAAGTTTGTTTAGAAACTTTGTGCGACTGTATTTCTTCCGATAAGCCGTAAACGTTCGAGAGAGAGAGAGAGAGAGAGAGAGAATTAAAAAATTTAGAACGGCAGAATAATTCTAATGGAAGGGGAAATTTATCGAGAGACGCGCCTGAACTTTGGAATTCTCTCGAGGCGAGTTGGAGTTAACTCGGTCTTATCGTTCGAATCGACTGGATCGGGGCTCGTCAGGATCGAGATCTTGTCGTTATATCGGGCAAGAAAGTTGACCCTCCCCCCTCCAACGAGGGGGAGGGGAATAGGTGCGAATAGGTCTCGAGCTCGATCAGGGAATTTCTCAATAAACTTTCGAAAGCGTCTTCAAGCGGTCCGGCTGGGTCCGTCCGACCTACTTTCGCCCGGGCAATGACGTTGGATGTGACGTCACAGGAGCGGAAACTGGGTCGCGAGGTCGAAGGCACCTCGCCGGTTTCCCATGGATACTTGCCCCCTTTGCCCGGTGGCTGGATTCATTGAAAAAAACGAGCGAGATGTGATATCGTTATCCTCGATCGCGCTGGGTGGGACACTTTGCTTTAACGTCTCTCTCGCCGTTGTTATTTATCTCGTCGATTCATATCCCCCCCCCATCCCCCCTCTCTTTTTCGATCTCTGCTCCTTGCCCTCGTGCCACGTGTCGAGAACGTTTCGAGTGAATTTTTCACGACGATCGGCTGAAAACGAACGACTTCTGAGAAATTAACGCGTGCGCTTCAGCGGGCGGGAAATAAGGGCGCAGGCTACGAAGCTACCGTGAAAGGTAGTAGCAGATGCTATCTATTATTCCACGAATATTTCATGGAAATTGTACGGAAGAATGGTGCTACGGATACACCTCCGACGGTGAAGACGGAGGAGTTTCCGCATTCTCGAGGATTATAGTAAAGAATAGAATTTACTATTTCGGCGGGGGAGGAGGGGGAAAGAAGCTCGATGGATCGCGACGAAGACGTACGAGGACGAAGGAGATTGTGTATAATCTTTTGATAAAAAGGGAACGTAGCAATGAAGATAATGCAATTCGTTTCGCCGTCGAGCGTCGTTTCGTCGTTCTTTCTATTTGCTCCGTGCACCGGTTAATGCGTTTTGTCAAGAATACTCGAGCGTCTAGACACGACCTCGTTTGACTCACGGAAACGCGACGCGACCGTCGTGTCTCTCTATCGATGTTTGCTCGTCAAAATTCATCGGTCAACCGCATTGCGGCCGTGTCGCGAATTAAAACGTCCGCTCGAAATTTTTATTCGCCATCTTTCGAATCCGGTGGGGGTTATCGATAATAGAAAGCAGCCGAAAGCAGCAGAACACACGGAATCGCTCTTTTAAAACTCGATTAATCATCCGCGAGGTATGTTCCTTTCACCGTAGCGAGTAATAAAAAGTGGTCGTTGTAATGAAACATTTGTTCTTCTTCTGTTCACGTGTACTAAACGCGCGATTAATGCGGTATAGGATCTCGACAGTGGTTGCATTTCAACGTGAAACAAGTAAATCAAATTTCCATCGTTAAAAGTGCTGACATTTCGCACAGCTAAGATCGCGCGGCTAATTTGAAACGACGAATCATCGACGCGGCAACCTTTGCGTTTTAAAATCCTCTTACCATTTACCGACACGCAGACTATCGTAATTCCGCTGTAAATAGAAAAACAAGGAAGAGAGGCAGAATGGCAGGATATATGCAGGAATAGCGGGAGGAAAAGGGTGAGCTGAATCGGTGAGACTGGACTGAGGGGGGTCGGTGGTTCAGCAGAGGCGACACTGGTTGGAGAAGGAGGAAGAGGCAGTAAAAGCGTCGCGGAGGATGGGAGGGGGGTAGGTCGTCGATGGCTATTTTTAGAATGTGGGTCACCCATAAACTCCGGCTTGTCCCGTGACGTCACGGGATCGTCGTCGTGGCAACAGGGACGCCGGGTTAATCACCCTTGGTTCAGAGTTACCTCTGCCGCCCTCTCGCACCTATCCCACCCCCTCGCCGCCCCACGGACAAGTTTACCTGTGCCGCGTCGATTAGATGTAACGGCGTACGCGTCGATGCGTCGAACAACGTATTTTCTGGACGAAAAACAATTGCTTGTTGCAGGAAGGAACACGTGTATATACACGTTTTGAACGGGTTGTTTCTGACGTTCGTTCGTAAATAATGTTAGATCGCGTTGAAGATGCGAATAAGAAATATTTTACCTTTAGATATTAATTTATGTTCATTTAATGGCGCAGTGAGTCTTTTACAATATGTTTGTGTGTTTAAAAACATTTTCCAAAAAGATTTCATATGCATCTGTGACGATGAATCAATCGCGCCATCTGTAAAATTGGTATTGATACTCGTGGCAGTTGTCAGTTATAGTCAGTTTAATGACATAAATTTTAGAGCATTTTTTAATAGCTAAATATTTGTAAAAATGTGCACAAATGACGTACGACGAAATATATAATGTTGGAGTTGAATGGCGACGAGGCGTGAAAATGCAACGGTTTTTTTATTCTCACGTTTCAATCTACTTATTTTATTTCAATTACTTTACCTTGTAAAGAATCAAAAAAAAGTCTCTGAGTTGCGATACTACGTTTCCACAACATCTCACGTCAAGTCTTTGCTACACACGTCTTTTTTAGCTTGCATCAGTAAAACAAGCACAGAGTTCTGCGTTATCAACGTTCTGTGTCTGACTAAGCGTCGATATGTACTACCTGTCTGTGGAAACGGGACCGTTCTACTTGACCCACTGTTTCCTACTTTAGCCGCCTGGTTCTCCGACGAATACCGCGATGGTAAACGTAGCTTCCAAGCTACATGGTGGAAAACTACTTTTTCAAATATTTTATATAACAACCTTTTATTTAAGCTAATTCAATTTTATTTGAATTTAGAGTGGATTTTTTTTTTTTTTCATTTAAGTTGAATATACAGATGTACGACTAACGTTTCAGAGGAGATTCTGTGCGTGTTAACAAGCTTGGAAATAGACTCTTTGAAAATGATTCAATCACAACTTCACGCGTGTTAAAACTCAAACAACATGTAATATCAACTGAAATTGCAAGTATCGCGCTTAAGCGACGATGTTTCCGCCAGTATCGCCGCATTTAGCGCGAAACAGCTGGCACAATTCTAAAATGCTGAACAATCTGTTAATAATATCTTCGTTCTGGCTTGACGTGTTTCGAGATGCTCGAGCAATCAGCTGCGATTATTAAATTCCCATTACACTTTTTATTCGACCTCCGTTCGATACTCGACTAATCAATCCATCATTATTTATAGAAATTCGTTTCAAGATACGATATCTGTTTCATTCCTCACGAGGCTAACTTCACCTACGATCATTAAATTCCCATTACACTTTTTACTCGACCCCCGATCGATACTCGACTAATTAATTGATCGTTACTTATAGAAATCCAAATTTCAAGATACGCAACTGCATTTTTCGTTCTTCGCGATTTTTCTACCTTCGTGTTCGCACGTATTCGTAAATATATCTCGAGACTTTTCCTACTCTTCATTCCAACGCAAGTTTTCAAGCTTTTCCAGTCGGGCATCTATTGTTCCTAAGTCAGGCAATGGGACTGCGTGTTGTTTCTCGAGTGCGAGGACCGCGCGAATTAAAGGAGAAACGGCTGAACCGATCGATCATCATTAGCGAGGGTGAAGGGAAAACGAGGAAGCCCGGTGGCATGCACGCATAACACGCCGGATTAACATACTTAATCAAGCGTGTTGCCGCGAAGGTAGGCGGTAGATTGAACGAGTAGCCGAGTGAACGACGATGCAGCAGCCCCGGCTCCGTTTTCAGTTTCCGATTATTTTTGGCAGCAAGCAGAGCGGGCATAGCTCTCGCCTAAAAATGCTTGCGACCAATGGCGAGTCGTCATTGGTCGGCCGCTGCCACGTGAACAGCCTACGACGGAGGTTCACGACGTTTGCTAGGGATCCACGATCGCACAGTCAGCTGCCTAAGGTCCGGTTGGCCAGTCGCAGCCAGCAAAAGTTCTCTTCGCAAAGGTAAGCCTAATCGTCGTCGCTCTTCGACTGCCGGGAGCACCCTGGAACGCGCGTCGTCGTCGCACGATTCTTCTGATCCTCCTTCTTCTTCTTCTTCTTCTTCTTCAGGATTCGTGCCGGAATCGAACCGGCGAAGGAATTCCTCCCTCGTTTTTCTCGATCTGACGGATCGCTTCTCTCGAATATCGAGTGTCAGTGAGAGGTGTGCTTAACAGACTTTTTCTCTCAAGGTCATGAGTGTTGCACCGCGCGTCGACCCGTGTGACGCGAGAGTATCGAGTCCCAGTGAGATCCTGCGTTTGTGACGCGAGGGGGTGAACGTTTCTTTCTTCCCTCTGGACGAAGCTGTGTTTTTGGGAGATCTCGGAGATCTATGATGATGATTGTGACCTCCCGCTTTCCACGTCTTTGAATTTTCTTTCTTTCTTTCTTTCAACAGAGCGGAGAGAGCCTCTCTCCGTATGATATTTCGAAAATAATCAACTCATTTCGAATTTCTTCATCTCGTTGCAATTTCATAGCCGAATATATTCGAACGTGAAGAAATCGCAGTGATCGTTTCGTCAGAAATCGCCTCGGATCTACGTAAACAGCCTTGTACCAGTATTCTTCTTGACCAATCTAACTTTAGGCACGTCCACTCGCCATCGCAATTTATCGTACGCTTCCAAGCTCAAAAAAAAAGAAAAAAAAAAAAAAAAGAAAAGAAAACTTCTGACTCGAGTTTCGAGTATTCGCGATGATTCCAAATTCGACGCGACGTTTTTTTTATCAATTTCATGCGGGGGGGAAATGAACGACGACGACGACGTACACACGTCTTTTCCTCGCCGTGTCCTGGCGGAGTGCGCTCGATTTTTCGAGATGAAAAAGACCGTCGCTGGTTGATAGAGGATAGAGGATCCCGTCGTCGTAGATCATCCGAGGTAGATTCTGCGTGTTTTCTATTTTTACGGTGCTGGGATCCTCTTTGACACCGGAGACGAGACACACATCGGAGTCACGGCGAGACGTGTCTTGGAATGGTCCGAACGAGAGGGAATCTATACTTAGCGAAGGCGATCGTCCATTATAAATATAAAGCACTCGCACTCGCCGATCGGCTGAGATTTCTGTAAATAGGCGATTTTCTCATTTCTTTCTTTCTTTTTTCTTTTCTTTTTTTCTTTTTTTTTTTCGTTTCCCTTTCTCGACGTGGACGCCAAAAATAAACGAATCGATCGCCGAAGAATTTGTTGAAGAATTCTCCGCTACTTCGAACGCTAGTTGCGTGCGCCCGAGTTATACAATTCGTGTAATAAAGTTGATATCTATTTTCAAGCATTATTTCTGACTCATTGCCGTCGCGGCCGCGTCGGCACGTAAGATGTTTGCCAAGAAAATGAATTATCTCGAGCCTTCGTATCCCCATTTATCAACGACCGCGTCTTCTTCAAACGATTTCATCATACACCCGTCGCATTTATTTTTCACGCTCACGTACATTCCCTGCTCTCGACGTTTTATTATATCTTTGATATCGTCTAATTTCTTTCTGCATATTTACGTACTTGTATTTTAGAATTTCGGATGGCATTCAGATGTTTTCACCGTTTCCTTTTTGTTTTCCATTTACACCGCAAGAACCGCTTTACATTCCAATTCAGAGTTTTAGTTTCCAGGAATTTTAGTTTCCCCATGATCGGGGAAGAAGGTGGGAAGAAGAAGTTTCTTGAGAAAGGATTTCTCGGTTCCCTCCAGTTCGTTCGATCCGCCCTCCCGTTTTTCCGCCGTTCGAATCCAGTCCGGAGGTTTCACGGAGGAGACGAGGCGAGATCTACCTTGGGTCGTTGCATCCAAATTTGGATCGTCGACGTAGCGACGTCTCGGCGACGGCACGGAAAAGTGGGGGACGGCCCGGCGTCTATTTTCGAGCACCGGATATTCTATACCGCCGCCGCAGCGATCGTGTGCACCGCGAGGCAAAATCTACGTTTCAGAACGTGGGATTTATCTGCGTCGATCCGCGGCAACCGACTATCAAACCGGCCGGCGGAGGGAAGAACTCCGTCCGAGTGACGCAATTGGAAATCATCGTCGTCTTCATCCGAATTTCTCCTTCCACGCCGATTCCTCCCCGCCTCGAGACACCGCTCGTCTATCGCCGCGCCGTTTATATTTAAAACCCTCCCCCCCCCCCCTCAAGTGTAATGTTTGCATTTCGTTTCGGTAATCCGTGTCACCGAAACGATCGTATTTACGCCGGTGACGTAACGCCGCGACGATATTGTTGTAACATTTTGCCACGAACACGTGAAACGTATTCCACCATCTGCACTTTTATTTTTAGGTAGACAGGTGTGTTAGCAGCCAGGTACCACGATGGCGGACGATGAGGTTAGGTGGGTATCGTCAAGACTTCCTTTCTATTTAGACGCCCGGTTGGAAGCTTGATTTTTCACTTCGGGAAACTCGCGATATTTTTTTTTTTTTCTCTCTTCTTCTACTTCTATCTATCTTGCGAGGAATATTTGAAAATCTCGTCAAGTGTCTTCTCGTCGAAGGGAATCGGATTACTCGTGAATCTCCGTGATCTCGAGAATATTACACTCGCGCGATGTAAAAATAAACTCATGTCGCCCGCAAAGTTTCAAGCTTCGTGAATTCAAGAAACGATCGAGGTTTTTCTACTTTCTACGCATCGCCCGATGATGCCCAAGCCTAGCATTTCTCTCCATTTTTTAATCGAGACATGCTGCAACTAGATTCCTCTAGAAGCCCTTCTGCGCTTTTTGTCGAGCGAGGTCACATTACGCAAGTTGCCACGATAGTTATTCGTACGAAACGTACGTACCGTGGGTGTTAATGTTGAATTTTTTTCTTGATTCTATGTCTCTGCTTCTGCGCCTGTACTCTTGACTTTACACGAAAATGGCGAACGATGATGGATCTCCTGTTTATTTCGGATCGTGCAGTAAAATTAACGACGCTAAAAGGTACGCATTGCTTGTGAGCTTTGTGCTTGTGAGTCCCCTGTAAAAAATAGCAGTCCCTCGTCGAAAACGATCGCTACCTCGGACGAAAACACGATTAATCCAATATTTTTTTTTTTATATATATATACATGTATCCAGAAAGAAACCACGTCTCAGTCTCTGTGTGATGTTTTGTGCGAACAATTCGTCGAAGAAACGAATGATTCTTTTTCTTTTTACCGTAAAGTAGAACTTTTAACATTTCTCTGTACCTCATTCCGTGGATTGAATACCTATTTTTTTTTTTTTTTTTGGAAATATCTTGTTTGCTTAACAATTGTAACCGTCAATTATCGCGAATGATAATTTGATAATTGACGGAAGAGGTTTCCAGTCGACGGCGTTGCCTCGAGTCAGGACTTTGAACCCCGACTTGCGTCCTGTCACGTGTACTTTCCTTTCTCTTTTCAATAGTGAAAAGTCGTTATAACTACGTAAAGAGCTTGACGTTGCGGTTCTCCGTGTCTCGTAGAATAACGAGGAGACCGCGAGAAAGTTTATTCCCTCCCCCCTCTGTAATTTCTCTTTTCGTTAGAAACTATCCGAGAAACGTTCCGTTTTATCCACCGCTTCCTCCATTCCCACTCCCTATCCGCTCCTTCTTTCGAAAAAGCACTAGATTTCCCGTAATATCGCGGTCTATCTCCGCGGAAGACATTCTCCCTCCCCCCCCCCCCCGATCGATTTAACGCGATTTTAGCTTCCCCGGGATGTAACAAATTGAATCGTTCCTCCGGACAGCTTTATCGATATCCCCGCGAAATCGAGAAGAAAAATACACGAAAGTTCCAATTCACGATCGATCCGGTTTTCTTCTTCTTCTTCTTTTTTTTTTTTTTTTTTTTTTTTCCCCTCGAATAAATCGTTTAACGACGGATTTGCTACCAGTGTTATACACGTGTTATACACGTGTGACGGTAATCAAATTTATCTGCACAAGTAATAACTTTGTTCCCGTAGCTCGATCTTAAGTGGGCCAATTTTTACGAGGTGTAATACATCTTTACAAAGAATTGGAAGCTATCGTGCGAACACGTTAACGACGAATTCGACGAACGACTAGAACAATCGAAAGATTAGAACATACGAGGGGGGGCTGATTCTTGCAACAGAGAGAACAAGAGTAAGATGTAATGACATTTTCGAAAAGAAATTTTTCGACAAGGACGAAAAAGTGAAATGAAATGATACCAACGCGAACCACGAAGACACGGGACGAAATCCACGGGACAAAGCCGACAGGAGGGGCAAAGCGAACTAGACGGTTCCACTTGGGGGCTGGATGTAAATAATTAAACAGGTCCGGCGAAAACAAATATATCGTTTCGCGCAGTGTGATAGATGATGTTGCTTATTCAGCGTTCTGGATGAGGAGAAAGGTGTGGTAGACGAAGGAAAAGAGAAAGATCGCGCGGGCCGAAGGGATAGAAGAAGAACGAAGAAGATTCGGGTCTCCGTAAGCTTTTAAGACCGAGTTAGCTGGACCGAGGAGAGGGTTCAAGGGCGTGCTGGACTTCGAGGGAAGGATGGCGAGGCAATTAGGGGACTCAGCAGGGTGCCAAAATCTTTGCCCTCTTCCTCGTCCCTCCTTCTTCGCGTTCAACCTCCTCCTACGCGTGTGCTCTCTTGCCTTTTCTGTCTTTCCTCCCTCTTTCGCATCCCCTCACCATTTCTATCCCCCTTTTCTCTTTCCTGCTGCTTCTCTATTTGCTTCTTTCACATTTCCCTCAACATATGAATCGATCACCGTAAGTTCTTCTTCCTTCTTTCAAACGAATCAGGAAGAACAAGCATCCTCGACCCACCTCTCGATCGCCTAACTAACCGAAAACGCCCTTTCGTGTCTACATCCCGAAATTAATGCAGAAACCGATGTCCTCGAGACGACACAAACGCTAATATCGATTTTCTGGTTTAGACTTTCGGTATTAGATATGATTCAACATAATCCGTACGTCGGAAATCATTAATGTTTTATTATAAACTTTATATCAGCTTTACGATTAATCAGTTTCTTTATGATTAACAGTGCTATTTATCTTTCGCGCAAAGAGATAAATTTTCACTCTGTGTCCAAATATTTGGTCATGTATGCATAAATGGTGCAAATGCAGAATAATTTTGAAATTTCATATCTTCCTAGTATCGAAAATCTGAAAGGATGTAACAATAATCTGTCAAATCTAGAAAAAGGTATTTTTGAAAAATTGATTTATCGACGGCTCTGACGTTTAAATTCTTTGATTTAATTAGAATGTGTTGAATTACACGCGCGTGCGACATTGCCACCCCTAACTGCAATTTCAAGAAACTATAAAACAAATCGGTAAAACAGAATTCTAATGATACAGAATTTTATCGCTAACAAAATAGAAATTTACCATTCCGGCAAAATTACCGACATTGTTCTTGTTTAGACATTACCGACATGTCCCAATAAGAGCTTATGGGCTCTGAAATACCGACATACTAAAAAAAATCAGTGGTTTTTTTAGCGCACTTGATGCTTAAACGGTGAATTAGGAAACTACATCAAGTAAAAAAATCCATTACTTGTCAAATTTTTAATATAATAATACCGAAATGTGAAGCTAGTAACTAACCGAAATCATTCTACTATATGTCACAGGAATATAGAAGAATTTTATCCACGTTTTACGGCATTAGGATGGTTTTCTTTCATACAATAAATTAAAATTCTAATGCTATTAATAAAGTATTATAGAACCTATCAGCTCAAATAAATTTTATCAAAAGTTCGATATAATATGAGAAAAATTAAAGAGAAGAAGAAAGAACAACCCTTTACTTCACAGATATAATCATTATAGAAGAAATAATTAATCCTATACTTTCTAAAATATTTTTGTACGAAAAATATACAGAAAAGAGAAAGATGAAATATATTCCACGTGCTTACAAATTAGTTATCTTTATGTCAAAACTACACATTATTTATTTTTCATTAATCTAATAGTATACACCTACACAAACATCGAAATCGCAGTCGATCAGCTCGTATTAATTGCCATATAATTAATTGCATCAGGTATATAATTAATGTTTAGCTATACAATAATGCAATTAATAATTATTTTCTAAAAAAAAGTTTCAAATTTTTATTGAAATTTTTAAATATTTAATTGTTGCAATATTTTTCTCACTTTACTTCATATATACATATGTGACATACGAAATCAGTTATACTTTCATAAATGTGACTTTATTAAATTTATAATAAAATTTAACAAAGTTAAAATATATATTTTTTAGCAATAATAACCACACAGTAGTAAGAGATGCTGAAAAAGAAACCCTAACAGAGTAACCAGAAGGGCTACTAACGAAGAAAATCTAAAGTAGTAGCCAGAAGGGCCACTGAAAAAAAATCGCGATACAGTAGTCAGAAGAGCTACTTAAGTTTGCTACTTAATACAATAACCAGAAGGGCTATTGTCAATTCTTAAATCCGAGCAACAACCCGCATCTTGTTTCGCAACACTAATTCATTAACATTAATTGTGAAACAGGAAATTTTGAAAATCAAACACGAAGAGTGCTTTGTCATACTTAAAACTCCCGAAAGTAAGTACGTAATGCTATTAATCTATGCACTCGTGTTAGAAATACGCAACACTAACTGCGACGCGTCCAGTGCAACCATGCTGAAAGTTGCTGATGAATGACCACCTCTGCACAGCTCTTGTAGCTGTATCAGGTGATCCAAGAGCAGGAATAGCCTTCCACGAATCAAGTGGAAGAATTTGGGCACTTCGTAAACGCAACGCTACTTCAGAAAAGAAACACGATCATTCGTTATCGCAACACTAACAATTAGAGGAAAACTAACTGGAAATCGCGATAGGACAATAATCGTAACACTATAAGAATAAAAGTAATTGGAAACCGCGATGAAATAATGTCGCAACACTAACTCTAAAATCAAACTGAATAAAAATTATTACTAACAATATAGAAGCTATTGTATGAATAAAAGCTGTTTCAAATATTTTAACATTATAAAAGTAATTCAAAGCAATGACTCTATAATTTAAATTAAAACAATAAACAGCAAGATAGATTTTACTATATAGCACTAGTTGTAAGACGACTACAAAAATTTAAATCAAAATTGCAAAAAACAATCGCGGTATTATAATTCGCAACTCCAAAACAAACACGATTATCATTTCATCGCAACTCTAATTTAAACCGCGATCAATCTTTCGCAACACTAACAAGAAAAACCGCGATTTGCCCAAAACGATGAACGATGATGGAGAAGAAAAAAAAATTTAACTACAAATACTAAAAGAGCATAGTGACAAAGTAGTAACGAGAATGACCTCCCATGCTCAGGAATCATTTAAATGATCCAGAGGATGAGAAGCCATTTGTTGTGACCCTCTTCGTGGCAGTTTGCCGGGCCTCTTCGAGCGCGATGCCCGCTGAAACTTACATCTAGCTCGAGTCTTTCTAATCGCAAACTAAACATAACTTACAAAAGTAAAAAGAAACAATAAACCGCGGAAGCTGGCCTCAATACACATGGACGACCATCGATCATAGTGATCATTGTCCGTTCGCATGTGCGTGCTCGAGCAATACCTACACAAACGTTCGTTTCGGGACCTACTCGCGACCTACCCGCGACCGCGACCGCGATACTAAATTCGAAAAATCGAAGAGTAAAACCAGAAACAAGTGGCATGATCCGTTTGTACCGACTTCACTGTCGATTTTTCAAATTCGATTTCCTGAAACAGGTTGGACACGCGAAAAGGGAATACGCGACAAGAGACTGTGCCAACCTGCCCGGCCCTACCTACTTATAATTACGCAGGCACACTAGAAAGTAAACTACCTATCCTATTCAGGGGCCCTATATTTAAAAGATGACAAAAGAACAGGCACACCAACACACTCTCTCCACGGTTCTCACACATACCACTCGGGCGCAAAGACCTAAACTAGAGAGGACGTCCCGGGACGCCTCTGACACCCGAGTTTAACACACAACATTCATACTCTGATTTACATACCATTTTCCTGAAATCGACTGACGAACGCTAGCGACCATTGCGTAAAATGTGATAAAAGTAATTATATACTTTAATAAAATACTATTTATTAACATATCATCCGTAATAGTAATGATACTTCTATTCATATTTTACTGCATATAATATCGTATATGCATGAAGTATGTAATTGTGAAATTTATTAATATTTCAAAACTATATTGCTTGGAACAAATAGCAG
Organism: Frieseomelitta varia; assembly: GCF_011392965.1. NCBI lineage: Eukaryota > Metazoa > Arthropoda > Insecta > Hymenoptera > Apidae > Frieseomelitta > Frieseomelitta varia. Next base: position 127,706 of record NW_025110683.1, read on the forward strand.
AAACGACGCAATTCCACATCCTAACCACACACACACATGTGGAAAATACGTCGTGCA